>NC_143250.1:56356287-56659318 GCF_984573655.1 Nuphar pumila | reverse complement strand
TGGTGAAGAAACAACCACAAGCAATGTGTATATATATCAAGTACACAGGAAAGCAGGAAACAAGCTGACAAGTGTAAGTGCCTGTGTCTGGTAAGTGTGAAGTGACAAGTACTAGTCAACAGGAAAACAAGTATCTGAAGCAACGAACTGAAGTATAAGCGAACTGAGCAGCAAGTAACTAAGGTAACAAACTGAAATGACTGTAACAACTAAAGTAAGTCTACAACACAAGTAAAGCAACAATTACTTTAAGTCAGTTGTTTGGTTAGTTCTTAAGTTCTTCTGATTACTCCTTCGGGTACGCAAAGGAACCTCGCATTCTATGAGACATGCACCCGGCGTCTGTTATTTAAATTCTAGTGTGGTAACCGGGGAAGCTACAGACCGAGTCGACCTTATGCGAGCAGCACACAGCTAGGAGAAAACACTCGCATAGGCAAGGATTACAATCCATACTACTGCAGTAGTGAGGTCCTAAAAAGGCAACCTCGACCTCCCTGACTCTGAGTGACTGGAGGCCAAAGGGCGCTACAGCTCCTGTCAAACACGTGTCGTAGTAACGACAAGTCACTCAGGGTTGTACCATCCACCCTCTCCCGAGGTGAACCATTTTGTGAATGGGGCGAAGCAGGTTTATCTTTCTTAAGGCTCATGTTCAACACACCTCTCACGAGGAATTTGCCTCGTGGTCCCCGCAGGGTACGCAAAATGAGGACTTGGCTTGCCCATTCACGTGCTCAGCCTCACGCGGCCAACGGAGCACACTGCTCGTGAAAGCAGTCGAAATACCTTATTGATTTATTTATGTTTTGGGTATATCACACAAGAGTCCATCTTTTTAAGCAAGGGTCATTGCCCAAGGACTCCAACTGAGCCCATAACAAGTCATTTCATTATTCATACCCTATCTTTATTCTTTTCTTTCTTGTAGTAAGTGCACGTGGTGCACTTACTAATGCCTCAAGCAATGTACCTTTTCAAGGTACGCACTACTCAATAATAGTGTCAGGATGTGCCAAGTGCGAAGTGTATGTTTCTATCTTTTGCACAAGCATAAACAACAGATGCAGTTGCATAATATGAAATGATTAACTTGCATACTTCAGTGTGAATATTGCATTCACTATGCTGTCATACGTGGTTGACACACTTACATGTTTATGGTGAAAATCTGGGATATACCCGACTTATGGGAACAACATTAGCTATTCCCACGGTGTGGGGTGCCGCGCCTGCGGACCCGAAACAAAGACAATGAAACAATGCTTGTAATTCAACGTAGTTTCCAAGTATGTGGATTTGCAATAGTGTTCGTCTGTATACTTAACTAAGTAGTTGCACATAAATCAAGGTATAAGGATTTTCCTTACGCAGTACGACACACTTACGTGTCGAAGATGATTTCTGAATTTAACCCATCTAATGGGAATAACATTGGCATTACCACGGTTCGGGGTGCCGCGCCCGCGGACCCTAAACAAACCGTTTGTCCAAAACGAACGTAGGATAATGCTATGGAATTCATACTGAGCTCGGAGTATGGAATCATCTGAGAAAATGCTTGAACAGGACACGAGAGTCATAAGTTTTAATACCCTTACATATATTCATGTGTACATATATATATCAACCCTTTCAAACATACTCGGCGAGGCACATACCTATATGTATACGTATATACATATATATATACAATCCCATTTACATATATATATATATGAAAAGCTTACTCGAACCCGGTGCATCCCAAGGCATGCACTCATGCCGAACCTAACCGAAGTGCGAGGAGGGTGCAGGGCAATACAAAGGCTGGTTTGAACCTAATCGGGTTCGACTCGAAGTAGGTGCGAGCTAGTGTTGATAGGGTAACCTGCTATCAGCCATAAATAATGGTGTAGCGGGGCCGCGAGTGTGGCGAAACGAAAGTCCACCCGCACTTGTGCTAACAAGCTCTAGCTAAGGGTGGTCTGGTCCTACAGACCAGACTGTCGGACCTACCATCGAGGTCTGGACCGACTCAGGAACCGGACCCTACCTGTCAAGGGTTTTGGTTGGGCTGTTTCCAGCCCCGGCAAAGACAACCGTGGCTAAGCCTGCGGGTTGAGCCCAAAAACTGGGCCCAGTCGGTCTGGTCTATGAGACCGGGCTGTGGTTGGCCAGCAGTGGGTCTGAACCCTTCTCTCTCTGGTTCAGACCCGGACCCGAAGGGGATCAGCACGAGGGACCCAGGTGCCCAGCACCATGCGGCTGGCACTCGACCTGTCCAAAAACAGAACCATGGCTAGCACCCGGTGCCGGCCTGGTTCCCCATACATGCACAGGTCTGAACCATTCGGTTCGGACATACATGCAACCCAAAATGGCCGAATGAAAAGGGACTGGGTGCTCGGCACCACTAGGCTCCATCCGGCTCCCACGAAAGGGGTTGGACGGCTGGCACCTTGTGCCACGCCCAGGCTGACAAACCATCAGGTCTAAACCTTGGTTCAGACCTGAACCGAAGGGTTTAGGCGGAACGATAACGCTGAGGGAAGAAGAAGCTAGAGGCCAAATCCCTACTTGCATGCGCGGGCCACCCAAGTGGCGCCAGATCCATTCATGGAGCAAAAGGATAGACCATGGGGGTCTGGTCCGCTGGACCAGACCGAGCCACCCTTGTCAGCGTGAACCAGAGCTCAAGGGCTCGGTTCACAGCAACAAGGAGGGTGTGCTGGGCACACCAAAACCGCCCCAGCTGCTCCAGTCCTGGTTCCAAAGAAGACCGAACAAAGAAAAAGGAAAAGACATACAAGAGGCTAACACAACCGCCTGACCTTCCTACGCCGAAAATGAGCTGGTCACACTGTGACCAACGCTCGACAACATGGCTGCAGTCCCAGCATTTTGGGACTGGTCTAAGCCCAGCACCGCAAGAGAAAAACACAGAACAAGAATAACAATAACCACACAGAAAAAAATATAAATGCTGATGTCTGGAACACGCCGCCTAGTGTTCCCAAATACAAGGGACAGCTAACCGGCCTGGGTGTGTGTTGGACGAGCCCAGCTCGGCCCACCATACCAAAAAGAAAAAAAAAATAGAAAATAGAAAGAAGAAGGTGGAGAAAGCCATGAACTTCAGCATAGAAGAATCACATAACAACTAAGACAGTGTTAAACTAATATGGTAAACAACAACATGCAAGGAAATGATTTCAAATAAAACGGTGATTGAACGAAAACAAAAAGAGAAAAGCTTTCAAATACATGCGGCAAGAAATCCTGCTAATCCATGGTGATTTAAGATCGGAACAATAGCTATATCACCTAATCCACCGTTTGGATTTTTGCATGCCAAGGTGCAAAGTTTCCAACGGTTTCCTCTTCATAATGAAACCATAACAAGTGAGGTGAGTCTTCACCTTAGCTAATGAGGAAGGTGCTGCAGCTCTTCACGCCAAGAGGAAGCACACGGCTGGAGTGAGGAAGCTTGAGAGGAGAGAGAGAGAGAAAAAGGAAAATCGCCCCAAATAAGAGGGACCCGTTTTTGAAAAAGTCAAGAATAGCTCTTTGACAAAGAGTATCTTCTGAGTGAAAAGAACAGAACATTCTGAGAATCCTTCATTCGTGCATTCATATCATTCTGAAGGTTTTATAGGAAGTATTGTAACTTTCTGTTATTCACTGTATTCCTTCTTTGTTGAAAGAAGTAGGCCTCTGAGAAAGAGGGTGTTGCCCTTCTCTGTTGAGAGAAGAAGACCTCTGTGAAAGAGGGTGTTGTCCTTCTCTGTTGAGAGAAGAAGACCTCTGTGGAAGAGGGTGTGCCCCTTCTCTGTTGAGAGAAGAAGACCTCTGAGGAAGAGGGTGTTGTACTATTTATCCTGTGACTCAGATGTTATAGTGGAAAGCTCAAGTGGTTTGCTTGGGGACTGGATGTAGGTCAGGGTTTTGACCGAACCAGTATATATTTTGTGTTTATGTGTTGTGCCTTTATTGCATCATATTTTTGATTTATCGATCTGTTTAGTAATTCCCTATTCACCCCCCCTCTAGTGGAATTTCATTTGGTATCAAAGCAGGTTTGTTGGTTTCGACATAACAAGTCTTCCAGCACAAATGGCATCTACCTCCTATGCTCGTGATATTGAAGGTCAACACGCATCTCGTCCTCCTTTCTTCAATGGCTCCAACTATGGATACTGGAAGTGCAGAATGGCTATATTTCTCAAGTCCATAGATTTTGCTGTATGGAAAATTGTTGAGCATCCATACACATCTCCATCCACAGACTATAGCTTATGGTCTGATGAAGAAAAGAAAATGGCAAATCTAAATGCAAAGGCTATGAATGTCTTATATTGTGCCATTGATCAGAATGAATTCAATAGAATATCTATATGTGAATCTGCATATGATATTTGGCATTCTTTGGAGGTTATTCATGAAGGAACCAACAAAGTGAAAGAAGCTAAAATCTCATCTCTTGTCAGAAAATATAAGTTGTTCAAAATGAACAAAGATGAACCCATCACAGAGATGTTCACCAGATTCACCAATATCACCAACGATCTGAAATCTCTGGGTGTAACCCACTCTCAGACAGAAAAGGTGAAGAAAATCTTGAGATCTCTCACAACTGATTGGGAGAAAAAGACTATTGCTATTGAAGAAGCTCAAGATTTGTCCAAGCTTACCCTGGACGATTTAATAGGCAATCTTATGGCCTATGAAGTCCACATGAAGAAAAGAAGGGAAGAGAAACAACCTTTAAAGAAAACTCTAGCCTTCCCAGCCCTATCTGAGGATGAGGACTCAGAAAAAGAAACTGAGATTGCGCTACTCACCAGAAAATTCCAGCGCTTTATGAGAAGGAACCAGCTTCCAAATAAGCACAAATAAAGAAAAGACCCAAAGGAAGATTCTATGTGCTACCAGTGTAATAAGCCAGGTCACTTGAGATGTGACTGTCCTCTTCTCAAAAGAAAATCCAAGACTGAGGAACCAAAGAAAAGGTTCTTCAAGAAAAAGGCTCTGCATGCTCAATGGGATGATTCAGAACCATCCACAAGTGAAGAGTCAAATGATGATGAAGCAGAAACCGCCAACATGTGCTTCATGGCAGAAAGCTCTGTAAGTGAATCCCTTGATTTCTCCTTTGAAGAACTTCAAAATGCTTTTCAAGAACTTTTTGAAGAATCAAGGAAAACGATTCTCAAAAATAGACATTTGAAATCTGAGAATCTAGAGCTCATTCTGAAAAATGAAAAACTCAGTATTAAAAATTCTGAGTTACAAAAGAAAAATCTTCTTATTACTTCTGAAATCTCTTCTACTAGCTCCAAGACTAAAAATCTGCAAGTAGAAATTTCAGAATTAAAAAGTAAAACTGAGAACCTTATGAAAACGGTTTTCAAGTTTACTAAAGGAAAAGAGAACTTGGATAAACTCCTAGCCTCTCAAAAAGTCTCTTTCTACAAGAATGGTATTGGCTACTGATCATGCATATAATTCAGGGTTTATTAACATTTAAATATGCATGATTTTATGAAATAATGTTTCAAAAACCCAATTTTATGTTAGTTTTTGAGTAAATGTGCTAAAATGATTTAAAAATAGAAAATGCATGAAAAATAGTTTTATTTTTACATTTTTATACATATTTTAGTTTTTGTTATATTCATAGTAGTTTAGTTTTAGTTTGCAATTAAAAATGAAATAAAAAAATAATAATATAGAAAAATATTTTTTCATTTTAAGTGTTTGTTTTTTTTAAAAAAGAGAAAAAAAATTTAGAATATTTTTTTTTAGTTCTTCATAAATAAGTTTTGTTTTTAAATCTTTGAAAATTTTATATAGTTTTTGATTTTTGAAAATTGCAAAAATAAACACAAACCGGTTCACCCGGTTTGCTTTTAAAAATAAATAAATAAACAAACCGGCTTGAACCGGTTTGCATTTGTTTCAAACCGGTTCCAGCCGGTTCGTTACTTTTAAAAACCCCAAAAACAGGGAGCGGAAGGCGCCTCCTCCATTCACGCCCAAACCTTCCCTTTCCCCCTCTGTTTTTTTCTCTCTTCCCAATTCTCCATTGCCGGATTCCCCTTTACCCCTTCTTCTTCCTCTATTTCTTCTTCCTCCTTATCTTCTTCTTCAATCCGGCGGTGGAGATATTCAGTCCGGCGACGGCGGCGGTGGTGGAGGTCGCCAACAGCTTCTTCCCTCAGGTTCACGGTGCGGTGAGTGCTGAGTTTTCCTTTTCTTCTTCTACTTCTTCTTCTTCTTCTTCTTCTTCTTCTTCTTCTTCTTCTTCTTCAGAACTTCCTCTTCTTTTTCATTTCTATTTCTTCATCCGTTTCTTCTTCTGCAGCTTCTTCTTTTTCCACTTCTTCTTCCGATCTCTTCCTCTTCTTCTTCTTCTTCTTTTTCTTCCTCCGATCTTCAGCATTTTCTTCTTCCAATTGTTTTTCTTCTTCCGATTTTGATTTCTTCTTCAGTTTCTTCTTCTTCTGCAGCTTCTTCTTTACGTTCTTGATGTTTCTGTAAAACGGATATAAAAAGAAAGAAAAAAAAACTGAAAGAAAGAAATAAAAAAAAAACTATCGATCCTTGTTGTTTCTAATTTTTTTTTAGTTGTCTATTCGATTGATTCATTTGTAATTTTGTTTACTATAATCTTTTCTGTTTGATAGTTCGTTAGTTCCCTGTTTTGATTTTCTGAATTACTGATTTTATTTTTTATTTTTTTCTTTTGTTTTCTGTGTGTGTATGAATTACGGATTCATTAGTTTCTTGTCTTTTCATTTTCTTTCACTTCGTAATTCTGATTTTCTGTGTGTAGTTAGTAATTCTGAATGTTTTGATCTTTGCCTTTCTGATTTTTATTTTTACTTTGATTCATTAGTTGTTTTGATTTGATTTTTTTTTCTTTAGCATAAATCTGTTTTTCAGTTTATTTCTTGATTGCTGTCAATGTTTTCTATTTCTGTTTTCAATTACAAATGTTCATGTTTTCAATTTAGTAATGTTGTGTTGCTTTCATTCCACGCATAAATTCTTATTTTGTTTCCATTTCTTTTACTTACTTGTTCATGTATTTTGTGTTTGCTTAATTCTGTAGTCTTTTTAATTTCTGGTTTGTTCAGTTAAGTTTTTCCTGTTGTTAACATTCATGTCATGTTTTTCATTTAATGTTTTTAACCAATTCAACTCCTGTTTTTCAATACAGTTTAGTTTTCATATTCAAGTTCTTGTTATTTTTACATTCTGATGTTTTGATTTTTCTTGTTAAGTAAACTGTTAGTTAAGTACCTGTAATCAATTAGTTAGATTTCTTTCATATTTCTAGCATGTAATTAGTATTTTTTTAGTATAATTCTACTTCTATCTCTGGCACTGCTCGTGTTCATTTGAATTGTGCAGGATAGCACAGACTGGAGCGGAAGCGATTACGTGACACGAAGTACGAAGAATAAAGTCTTTTTACTTTTTAGTTTAGATTTAGGAATTTAAGTGGGTTTGTAAATATTGCACTTTACGCCCTCTGCGGAGGGTATTCATTTGTTGTAATAGTTAGTTGTTTTTACTTTTCTTGAATATTTTACATTTCAAATAATTCGGCAATAAAGATTAGTTTAAATTTGTGTACTTGAATACGATATATTCCCGTTCCCTGAGTTCGACCCGGTCTCATCCACTAGTGAGAACCGGTTTTTATTATTTGATGTCTGGTTTTCACATGTTTTTCATTTAAAAATCTTTTCAAAATTACAACGATTACAAAAAGACATCAAATTTTTGGCGCCGTTGCCGGGGAACGGCGTAATATTAGTATTCACTTTATTGCCTAGTGTTTGTGTGTGCATTTAGGTTTAGAACCACGTATGTGCATATCTTAGAGAAGAGCTTATTTTTCCGCACAGCCCACCTACTAGGACCCCCTTAGAGGTGACTGTGTACGATTGGTACCGCACACATAGATTTTATATTTCTCATGCATAATCTCTGTTATGTGTAACTGCGTGGTGTTTGTTTAGTTTTTGTTGTTTTTAGTTCACTCGCTTTGTGGTTTGCGTGGTTTGGCCGCTTAGTGCGTTAGTTAGGTAGAAAACCCAAAGTTAGGACGTGTGCTACACCGGTCTACTCCAAGGTGTACGCAATGGCTGACGATCATCAATTGATCCGTCCTTTGAGGGAGTACTTCATGCCAAATACGTATACTCCCACCTCCTTCATCACAAGACCTGATGTAGGAACGAGCCATTTTGAGATTAAGGTCAGTGTGATTCAAATGTTACCTTCGTTTTATGGCCTTAGCAATGAAGACCCATATCGTCATCTCGACGAATTCCTTGAGATTTGCTCGACTGTGCGAATCAATAATTTTGGAGATGACGCTATGAGGTTAACTTTGTTTCCGTTCTCTCTCAAAGATAAAGCCAAGCACTGGTTAAAATCTCTTGAGACGGTTCGTATTACTACTTGGGAAGGATTGCAAAGAGAATTTTTAAAAAAATATTTCTCAATTGGTAAGACGAACCAGTTTCGTAAAGCTATAACCAGTTTTTCTCAAATTGAGGGAGAACAATTTCACGAGTCTTGGGAGAGATTGAAAGATCTTCTCCGCAAGTGTCCCCATCATCAGGTGCCTCGTTGGCAGTTGGTGCAGTATTTTTATGACGGGCTTACTGAAAAGCATCGTCAAATGGTTGATTCGTCTTGTGGGGGCACTTTTATGCTGAAGAGTGAAGATGAGGCGTGGTCTCTATTTGAGACCTTGAGTGAAAACACGATGCATCATACCTTGTCTTCACGGCTCGATAGGACTACATCTCTGTCTAGTGGTCCTAGGAAAGTTGGGATTTCCGAATTTGGGTCCGAGTTAGAATTGCGTACCAAGGTTGACCAATTGACTAGGAAGTTAGATCAATTCCTAGCCAATTCTTCGAGAAATCCAATAGAAAGAGTGTGCGAGATATGTGCTAGCCCTGCACACTGTGTTGCGGATTGTCCGGCAGCGCCATTATATCCTGAATTCGTTCAGGAGCAGGTGAATGCTGCCCAAGGTTTTGCTAAACCCATGTCTGATTCATTTACATCATCATATAACCCAGGTTGGCGAAACCAGTCTATTTCCCCATCCCATCAGCCCTCCCAGACATAGTATAGACCCAGTAACCCTTCACAAGGTTACTCGCATCCTATATTTCCACAGGTTCATTCTCAGTATTGTCTACCTTCTCCTCAGGAGCCCATTCCAAGTTCATCATTTCAAGAGAAGATGTTAGAAGCCTTTTCTGATATCAAGGCCACTCTTTGTTCCCATACGCAGTCAATAGCCAAGCTAGAAACTCAAATGGGACAGTTAGCTCAGACATTGAGTAGACAAAGTCAGGGGAACCTTCATAGTCAGTCTGTTGTCACATCCAAGGGAGAGGATTCCATGTTATTTGACTTGCAACCCACTACTTCACATCATGAGCAAGTCAAATCTGTTACATCTCTTCAGTATGGGAAGGCATGTCACCCTACTCAGGAATCGACTCATGAACCCCATATCATTTCTACTGACGAGTCGATCTCCATGATACCTCAACAGAAGGGTCCTTACTCACAGCATACATTTTCATCATATAAAGCCCCATTTTCTCAGCCTTTAGGATCACCAATTTTTAGTAAGCAAGAGGTACAGATGCAGAAGGTGCTTGACCAAGTCAAGCCAGATCATATTTACCATTTGTCTGAAGTAGTATTCATTGATACTCGGTCGGTCCTAGACTCTCGATTCTTGACCAGTCTCTCAGATGAGACTAATCTCCGTTCTTCACGTCAAGAGAGTTCTGATACTACAGTTAGAGGTAGACGGGATGGAAACACAGTGCGTAGTGTCACAGATGACACTCTTTTCTTCATAGAGCCCGGTTGAGTCTGACTTCATGTCCATTGATCTCATGGACGATGAAAGATTTTTCTAGGGATCCGTCTGGCTGGGGACGTGAAACTTAGCGCTTTATGGGAGGCAACCCATATCTTGTATATTATTAGATTTGCTTAGAATTTATAGATTTTATTTTGCTTGTACTTTTTCATGAGTTTTTCAGGTTCTTTTTGTTTCATTCATGAGTTTTGTGTTTTGCATGTATACATTGCATTTATTACATTCATAGAACATGTATTTTTAATTCATCTTAGGTCATTCTACTCTTTTTCCTCATTTATTTCTCTCATGTGCATTCACTTAGTTTCATATAAGCATGGGGGAGTGCCACTGGGACAGTGTCATTCAAGCATGGGGGAGGGTGTAGAATGCACACCTTGATATTTCTGTTTACGTTCTTGCACATGTTTACACATTTCTCATGAAAAGTAGATTTTTAAAGAAAGAGTTTGAACTTATATGAATGTTATTTCAAATCTAATGTTTTTAGAGGATTTTTTAAGCCCCACGAAAAAAAAATTTCTGACATAGATCTAAAAATTATGGTTGTTTATGTGGATTTCAAAGAAATGATGATAGATACATGTTAGAATTTATTTTGAATCATAAATATGAATATGCACAGTTCTATTTTTGAAAAACTAAGCAAATGAAAAAATGAGCTCAAAAGAAAAAAAATATAGCATGTGTTAGGTTGTTTGGATAATTCCACAATCCTTAGTAGATGGAACTTAGATGTAAGTTGAAACTTTTAATTCCATTTCGAAAAGGAGAGTGGAAAACTTTGTGATCCTAAGTAACTGAGAACAGATACAAGTTGAAATATTTGACTCTCATGTTATAAAGGTGAATGAAGGAAGTCACTTTTATGTCTTAGTTGATATCTTTTGGTATGTATTGAAAAAGTATAGAAGATATTGACATTGCACAAGGCATAAAAGCAGACCACACGCAAGCTATAAGAGAAGAATAAGTGCGCAAAAAGAAAAAGCGTGAAAAAATGAAAAAATCGAGAAAAGAGCTTAAAAAGAAAGAAAAGTTCAATGCTTAGAAGTGTGATTGAGAAAACCTGTGCAGAAAACATATGAGTGAGGATAAGTAAATAATAATATGTTTTTATTGGATTTTCTAAGAATAAAACATAAATAATTATGATATTTAGAAAAGTGAAAGAAATTCTTTTTCTGTGGTAGTGCATAAAAGACTAATTATATTTCGATTTTGAAATAATAGGAAATATTTGTGAAAATAAAGTCTTTGATTATCTACTGCTTGTGAGAATGTGTAATATTATGCATACATGACAGAGATGTTTGTGGGTAGCATCACTGCAAACCCTCACGAGACCTTACTCGTCCACTGGGGTAACCCAGGGGTTGAAAGGGCTTGTTGCATGAGCTAAATGCAACCGTGATTCCTACGAAAGTGAGTTAGGTGATAGTTTGATTTCTTGCATTTTTCTAGTTTGCTCGAGGACTAGCAAAACATAAGCATGGGGGTATTTGATCATGCATATAATTCAGGGTTTATTAACATTTAAATATGCATGATTTTATGAAATAATGTTTCAAAAACCCAATTTTATGTTAGTTTTTGAGTAAATGTGCTAAAATGATTTAAAAATAGAAAATGCATGAAAAATAGTTTTATTTTTACATTTTTATACATATTTTAGTTTTTGTTATATTCATAGTAGTTTAGTTTTAGTTTGCAATTAAAAATGAAATAAAAAAATAATAATATAGAAAAATATTTTTTCATTTTAAGTGTTTGTTTTTTTTAAAAAAGAGAAAAAAAATTTAGAATATTTTTTTTTAGTTCTTCATAAATAAGTTTTGTTTTTAAATCTTTGAAAATTTTATATAGTTTTTGATTTTTGAAAATTGCAAAAATAAACACAAACCGGTTCACCCGGTTTGCTTTTAAAAATAAATAAATAAACAAACCGGCTTGAACCGGTTTGCATTTGTTTCAAACCGGTTCCAGCCGGTTCGTTACTTTTAAAAACCCCAAAAACAGGGAGCGGAAGGCGCCTCCTCCATTCACGCCCAAACCTTCCCTTTCCCCCTCTGTTTTTTTCTCTCTTCCCAATTCTCCATTGCCGGATTCCCCTTTACCCCTTCTTCTTCCTCTATTTCTTCTTCCTCCTTATCTTCTTCTTCAATCCGGCGGTGGAGATATTCAGTCCGGCGACGGCGGCGGTGGTGGAGGTCGCCAACAGCTTCTTCCCTCAGGTTCACGGTGCGGTGAGTGCTGAGTTTTCCTTTTCTTCTTCTACTTCTTCTTCTTCTTCTTCTTCTTCTTCTTCTTCTTCTTCAGAACTTCCTCTTCTTTTTCATTTCTATTTCTTCATCCGTTTCTTCTTCTGCAGCTTCTTCTTTTTCCACTTCTTCTTCCGATCTCTTCCTCTTCTTCTTCTTCTTCTTTTTCTTCCTCCGATCTTCAGCATTTTCTTCTTCCAATTGTTTTTCTTCTTCCGATTTTGATTTCTTCTTCAGTTTCTTCTTCTTCTGCAGCTTCTTCTTTACGTTCTTGATGTTTCTGTAAAACGGATATAAAAAGAAAGAAAAAAAAACTGAAAGAAAGAAATAAAAAAAAAACTATCGATCCTTGTTGTTTCTAATTTTTTTTTAGTTGTCTATTCGATTGATTCATTTGTAATTTTGTTTACTATAATCTTTTCTGTTTGATAGTTCGTTAGTTCCCTGTTTTGATTTTCTGAATTACTGATTTTATTTTTTATTTTTTTCTTTTGTTTTCTGTGTGTGTATGAATTACGGATTCATTAGTTTCTTGTCTTTTCATTTTCTTTCACTTCGTAATTCTGATTTTCTGTGTGTAGTTAGTAATTCTGAATGTTTTGATCTTTGCCTTTCTGATTTTTATTTTTACTTTGATTCATTAGTTGTTTTGATTTGATTTTTTTTTCTTTAGCATAAATCTGTTTTTCAGTTTATTTCTTGATTGCTGTCAATGTTTTCTATTTCTGTTTTCAATTACAAATGTTCATGTTTTCAATTTAGTAATGTTGTGTTGCTTTCATTCCACGCATAAATTCTTATTTTGTTTCCATTTCTTTTACTTACTTGTTCATGTATTTTGTGTTTGCTTAATTCTGTAGTCTTTTTAATTTCTGGTTTGTTCAGTTAAGTTTTTCCTGTTGTTAACATTCATGTCATGTTTTTCATTTAATGTTTTTAACCAATTCAACTCTTGTTTTTCAATACAGTTTAGTTTTCATATTCAAGTTCTTGTTATTTTTACATTCTGATGTTTTGATTTTTCTTGTTAAGTAAACTGTTAGTTAAGTACCTGTAATCAATTAGTTAGATTTCTTTCATATTTCTAGCATGTAATTAGTATTTTTTTAGTATAATTCTACTTCTATCTCTGGCACTGCTCGTGTTCATTTGAATTGTGCAGGATAGCACAGACTGGAGCGGAAGCGATTACGTGACACGAAGTACGAAGAATAAAGTCTTTTTACTTTTTAGTTTAGATTTAGGAATTTAAGTGGGTTTGTAAATATTGCACTTTACGCCCTCTGCGAAGGGTATTCATTTGTTGTAATAGTTAGTTGTTTTTACTTTTCTTGAATAATTTACATTTCAAATAATTCGGCAATAAAGATTAGTTTAGATTTGTGTACTTGAATACGATATATTCCCGTTCCCTGAGTTCGACCCGGTCTCATCCACTAGTGAGAACCGGTTTTTATTATTTGATGTCTGGTTTTCACATGTTTTTCATTTAAAAATCTTTTCAAAATTACAACGATTACAAAAAGACATCAGCTACTCTCATTTCAACAAGCCTTCTTGTATGAATCAAAAGACCACTTTTGTGAAAAGTTCTTCTGAACCTAAAAAGGAGTACTATAATTTTAATTCCTTAAACTCCTTTAAAGCTGTTGACAAACCTAAATCAAAATGGATTTGGGTTCCAAGATCTAACAAAAAGGGACCCGACTGGGTACCAAAAAAGAAGTTTTACTTAATGTTTTGCAGGCTCCAAAGAAGAAGAACAGATGGATACTAGACAGTGGATGTTCAAAGCACATGACAGGACATCCAGACCTTTTTGTTGTTCTTCATCATAAAGAAGGAGGAACGGTCACATTTGGATATAACAACAAAGGTTTGATAATTGGTATTGGTAATATTGATAGACCTCTTATCAAAGACGTTCTCCTAATTAAAGGTGATGATGCATAAATATCACGTTTTATTAATACAATTTCACTGCATAAATGCATCATCTATAGGTTTAAAGCATACACTTAGGTGCATAATAATGTTAGGGAGCACTGGTTCGAATTTCATCAAAATCGGAGTTAAAATGAAGGAATTATGGCATTTATAGTGTAGCGGGTCAAATATCGGATCCGATTTGAGAGATTTGGATCCAGACACCCATTTGGATCCTAGATTTGGGTCAAAACACATGGAATCAACCCAGCTCCAGCCCACTTAAGTTTTGTAAAAACATTTTCTAAAAACCCCCTCCTACATGAGGCGCCCATTAAATATTTTTATTTTAACACTCTTTTTGTAAAATGGCCAAAAGAAGCCAAAACGTCAAAAGGAGGGGTGCGCCCATTCCAGCCCTGTCTTTACTTTGGTTTTCTTGCCCTAGGGGCACGATTCTAACTGCAGCTCCCTTCTCATCTTCCACCTCCTTCCATCTCCATTGAAGACATGGCGAAAAGCTTGAGATCCAAGCCTTCTACCTTGTCTCCCTTTCAATTCTTTTCATTTCTTTATCTTCCATGTTGTTTAATCTCCATTGTTGCTGTGTTTTGCAGGTGCAGCAGAGGTGGGAAACACTTTTCTCGGGTGGAAGTGCGAAACACTCCAACGAGAAGGGTCGGCCCTACCTCCATCCGGTCTTCTACGCCCCCCGATCGAGAATCGATTCACATTTCATCTTCGGTGGATTTCCAACGTGTTGCAACTGTAGGACATGGTACCATGGCGTATTTCCAACATCAACGAGGTCCCGAACGGTGCGAAGCCAAGCAAAGACCGCTCTTCTCTTCATCCCCCCAGTCTTCGGATCGGCCCTTGAGGTAGGTCTTCTTCTATCTTCTCTTCTAGCTAAAACCTATCATGTGCGTGTGTAATGTGTTGGGTGTTTTTCTGTATTTTCGTCAGCCTTAGTATAGCTTTTGTCATGCATAAACCAGCATGTAGATTGTTTAGGTGTGTGGGTTATTTAAATAATAGTTTCAATCCAACGTTGAGAGTTTTTAGGTCTTTTTGGGTGTGTGCGTGTGTTCAAAAATATTTCTGTGATGCATCTGCATTTTTCAGTTGTTCTAAGTATAATAGATGTTGTCTTAATCGATTTTAGTATTTTAGGAAAAGTGTTTAGATCATTTGTTGTTTTATGCGTTTTTAGATTTTGTGAAATTGTCTAGTCGAATATTGTTCTTTCGGTTTTTAGGTAGAATGTTCAGTCGGCTGTAGTGTTTAGGTTGAATGTAGTTTGATTAATTAGTTTAACGTGTTTTCATTGTTTAGATTTAGTCTTCATCATGTATCCGTTTTCTTATACTTCTTAATTTCTATTTTGCTCTAATTTAGTCGATTGTAGGGTTGTGTAGCATTCGTTTTTCTGTTTTTATTTTCATGTCCAACATAGTATTTTTTTCATTTCTTCATGTTTTTAGTTTTAATAGTTTAGTTGTATCATGTGTAAGATAGCATAATTAGGTTTTGCTTAGAATCCTTAGTTTGTAGTTTTTATTTTGCTAATTTAATGTAGATTGCATATTAGGTTTGTTCAATTCGTGTTTGGTAAAATTTTCTGTAGGAAACAGTTTGTTAGGTTCATGTTAGACGTATTTGATATTAGTATTAATCATAGGTTAATGTTAGTAATAATGTAGTGTTTAGATTCTTTATAATTATTTTAGTTATTTTCATGTTAATTTAGGATTGTCGATTTTTGTGTACTAGGTACATTAGTTTATTTCTTTAATTCGTGATGTAGGTATTTCATATGTGATATTAGCTTTAGTCATATAGTAAGTACAATTCGTGATTTTCATAGTAGTTAATTTAGCATTAACTTAGTGTTTTTTAATTTTCGTGTAGTAGTTAATAGAGATAGGTTTGATTTTTGGTAGCTTTCCCATTATGTCCTTTGATTGATTTGTAGAGATATTAAGGTAGTTAGATTAATTTTATTCTAGCATAGGTATTTAATTAGGATAACCTTTTGATAGTCAAGGGCAATGTGGTCAATGTATTAAGAGACGTTTTTGGTAGAAGACCAATCCCTCTAAAATCATGAATTGCATTTAAGGAAATCTCTATTTCCTAGCCCAGTTATAAATGATTTATTTTTCCAACAAGGCAACCCTTTGGAATTCCAAAGGACCTTTTAATGAGGGTTACACGACTTTTGGAAACCCTTTGGAATTCCAAAGTTCCTTCCAAAAGCATTTACATGAGTTTTGTGGATGTTTTGAAATTATAAATGCTCATTTAAAGCCAACCCCAAAAATCGTGTGGGATGCTTTGGGAAAGATTTTCAAAAAAAGGATTTAATGCTATATGCTCTTTTAAATCTAGCCAAAATCGTATAGGGTGTTTTGGGGAAAGGTTTTCAAAAAGGAATTAATGGTTTTAATGAAAAAGAGGTTGGACGGTTTTTGAAGTTGAACACTTTCCTAAGTGCAATTAATGCAATAATGAGAGGAGAGGTTCCTACTAAATTCGTGGATTCATATCTTGATTGCCCTATTAACTATTTTCTTAGTTAGGAATTAGCATTGTTTAGGTGTTACTCAATTTAGCATTATTTGTCTTAGGATAGGATTTAGAAAACCGTGTATGACCCCTTTTAGGTAGTTCATAGCCTAGAATTAATATTAGCTAATTAATTTAGTTGGTTGTGTAAGAGTTAGATTAGTGAAATTCGTGTAGGTCTAATTAAGTAGATGCTAATTTTAGGGTATAGTTAATATAGGAGTTAATTTAGACTTGTACTAATGTTTTAGGAAATGACAATGAGTTAGTAATGTAATTAGTCTAATCTAGGTTGGCGTGAACCCTATTCAAATCCTATTCTAAAACCTCCACCTAGACTAACTGTAACGCCCCGGATTTCCAAAACAAAGCTAAGTTAAAATTTTCATGAATTTTTTTTTTTTTCTTTGCAGCGGAATTTAGAAAAGCTTTTAGCAGCGGAATCAGACGATAATGAGTCGTCAGTTTTAGAAAACTCCGAGTACGTTGCAGGTATGTGGCCAAGCAACTCATTGACCACCAAAGTGTTCCATTTTATCGAAAACCACATGTTTATTACAACACTACTGCTTAGAAAAGCAGTGTAGGTTCAATAAAAAGGAAGCAGTACAACTCTGTCTAGAGAAACCCTAGAACTCGATGCCGCCTTGCTCCGCATATCGCCATGCAGGTACAACACCTGAAATCCCCATAAAACGGGGTCAGAACCACTGATGGTCTGGTAAGCATGCAATCATACATCCAATCAACTCAAGTACGATAATGACCACTCAGGGTCGCAATGCGCAATAACGACGCTCAAGCCTCCAAGACTTAGCGTATATCGCAAGAGCCTCCGCAGGGCTATGAGTTGAACATCCGCTGAAGTCTACATGACTTAGAGCAAGCCTTTTCAGGGTTGTGATTTGAATAGCCGCTTAAGTCTCCATGACTTAGCCATGACCTCTTCCGGGTCTCAAGGTGATGTCTAGCTCAAGTCTTCATACTTGGCACATCCGTATCACACGCATCTAAGGACAACTCCTCGAGCTTCGCTTAGTCGTGCGGATACAACACGGGTCTTTGCCCAGTCGGTCCAGTAGTATACCGAACATGACACCTTCACAAAGGTTATGCAGGACTGACTCAACACGTCATTCACTCATACATTCAAAGCATCGCTGTACCTAGAACTAATGCATTGTTTGATAATTAACCGCTCCCGCCTTTGGTACGCAGGTAGAGCTATTGTCCGGGCATCAACGCTACGTTCTGGGGGTTGATTCTTCTATGTGTTTTAGATACCCCAGAGGCCTGTTGACCCTATCCATAGTAGGGCAGTGTGTTTCAACTGGGAGAACCCTACTAGGCCCATATTCGGATGCATCCTCTACTTGCAGTAGTTGGGTTCAATCCTTAGATCTTAAGGATAACCACGACCCCAAAACCCATGAGTGACTGAGGCCATCGTGGAATCTATCAGGTCCAAAGTAAAATACGTGTCACTCAAGGCTGTACCATCACTGTCATTCCACAATGAGCATAATTCCTGAAGGGGTCTGTCAGTCTTACAATTACTTGGACAGAATCTGCATGCCATTTAGGCAGCCCGTGCTTTTAGCACTACGGGAGTATGTACCCGACCCCATTCAGTCCGCCCCAACACAGTCATTACTGAGGGGGTACCCCTAACACGATTTTCAACCGCGGGGTATGTGCGACCTTAAGTCTTATTCATATGCATGCAGAACACCGCTCTTTGGCACTTCGGCCACCACGAGCATCACACCTCTTTGGGTGGAAACAACACACTCTGGCTCTTCGGCCCTTACGAGTCTGGTTGCGTAACCGTTCTCAATGAGCATGCATATGACTCGATCTAAATAGATCGGCTACTCAGCGTATTTTTACGCAACGAGTCCAAACCTAGCCAAGGCGCAACCTTTACTCCGGCTCAGCGGCCCTTACGAGCAAGGTGCCCTTGCAGGCACAAGGATACGAGCCGATCTGGCATCGTTCCATCAACGGACATCATTATGCCGTTCCATTGGTTCCGGCAGCTCTTCTGCCAACCATTTCGTCAGCACCTCCCCTGCTCTACCGGCAGTGGTGCGACGAACACTTCTACGTTGTAGAGGGCAAACCATGAACTGGGTAGCACTCTGCTATATGTCAGAGTATCCTGCTACGTTCTTTCTGAGCTATTCTTAGCTTCTTCAGAAATTTCAGCAACACTTCCTCTCTTTTACGGAGAAAGCGTGCGTTTCTTTTATCCATTTCAGCGGCATCTCCCCTCTTTGGTAGGAAATCGCCACGCTTAATTCGGGAAATGGATGTGCACCGTTGTGCGTACTTTGCATCCATCAAGGTTGCAGGAACCCTTAGCCATAGCCAGGCCATACGTAATTGACTTAGTCTTTACGTAAAGAGCATTTTGCCAAAAAGCGAAGCCTTTCCAATAGGGGCTTCATTCGTCAAGCAGAATCTTGAACAAGGAGCGGTCAAGGAATCGCATGGGCGATTTGGAGTTTGATCTCCATTTGAACACTCATTTACGCGCTATATATGTAGTATAAGCAGAAGCCTGTGTTTTATACAGCGGCGGCGGCGTAAAGAAATGCATATACTATTGTTCAGGGTGTGTAACTGAACAAAATATTCTACATATATAACAAAACAGAAGCCTTGGCATCGTTCGACGCGACGGCGTAAGTAAATACATTGCAGAAAGCAGGAGCCTTGGCATCGTTCGATGCGACAGCGTAAATAAATGCATAATCGGAAGTGCAGTAATCGGAAGTACAGAAAACAGGGAGCCTTGGCATCATATGACGCGACGGCAAAGGTAAATTACATAGCCTGTGCGATATAAGACGCGTCGGCAGAATCAGCAGATCTACACCTAGATCCGTATCCAACGATAGTTACGAGGCGAGCGGGTGAACACCGAAGTGTTCTGAAGGGCTCAACCAAGAACTAGGGTGAGATACCATTTTAAAAACGCATATACTGCGTATTTGAACATAGATATATCCGACGATAGTTCCGAGACGAGCGGGTGAACACCAAAGTGTCCAAAAATGGCTCAATCAAGAACTAAAGCAAGATACTACTTCAGAAAGTATATTTTATATACAAACAATCAAATACTTGAGAGAGATGGATCAACGAAGCGAACTTACTTCAAATCGTGGAAGAAACGGCTCCGGGTTGCTTCTTTGGCTTCGAGCCTTCCTTCGAGAGGTCAGACTAAGTCAGATGAAGCTGACTTAGTTGAGAAAGAGGTAGAGTAGGTCAAGCTACTCAACCTAAGTGGTTTGAACCAAACAGGGTTCGGTCCAAGTCAACTGGGTTCAGCAGGTTCGAGCTCAGCTCAAGTAGGCTAAGTCTGGGTTCAGAAATCCAAACCGGAATCTGGACAAAAAGGGACTTTGACTTTGACTTTAAACCCAACTAGGTTCAAGTCAAGTCAACTAGGTTAGGACTAGGTCAAGTGGGTTCAGACCCAGGTCAGGTGAGCTAGGACCAGGTCAGGCAGGCTCAGACCAGGTCAGGTGGGTTCAGGCCAGGTCAGGTGGGCTCAGACTCACTTGGGCTCACTAGGGGAGGTTTAGGAGAGAGAGAGGAGGCAAGAGAGAGAGGGGGGGTCGAAATTATGAGAAGAGAGAGAGTGGGGAGGGCTATTTATAGCCCAAGCCCACCTCCTCTTGGGAATTTTTATCCCCCTTTTGCCCCTGAGCTTTATTTTAATTCCAGGAGGTTCCTTTTAAGGTGGGGCCCAATAGATATTTCCATAGGATATTTTGTGGGTCCCACAAGATATTTTCTGAGGAATATTTTTGTGGGTCCCACCAACATTTCCGTGGGTCCCGCAAAAATTTCGGGTTTTCGGCGATTTTTTTTCCGAAAAATTCTGAGTACGCCATTCTCTTCGTATTGACGTAACTAAGAAAGTTGGCTCGAGGAAATCCTTTGATTTTGTTTAGTTAGGAAGTTATGGCTTCCAGAGTGTTTGAGCATATATTCACAAAGCGACGAATATCTCAAGTATAACTGGTTCGTACAAATCAATCTGATTCGTATTTCGGGTTCAGATGCTATTTTTACTTGAAAATGCCTCGTGAATTTCTTCAGAAAGATACTGAAAAATTATGGGTCTTACATCATTACCCCCTTAAAGGAATTTCGTCCGCGAAATTCAGTTAAGAGTACTAAGTGCGTAACTTGGGATATTTCTCCCATATGTTAGATTCATAATGTTATTCACTTAGTTCAACATCGTATTTATCCCAATCATAACCTCATATCATTATTCTCGATCGATGAGGTATGCTTCTCATATCTGAGTTCAAATTACGCTACAACCACGATAGTTTTGTTGAATCAATGTTCTTCCAACCGGCTATCAACGTAGCCATCTTGTGTAACTATTCCATACACATAGATCATTCTTCTAGAGATTAACCATATTGGAATAAGTCCCCTGTCAGACTACCTGGTATTGGAAATGTACCTCCTCACAGGTTCGCCCTCGTCAGACTTACCTAATATTGGATCAGTACACCCTCACAGAATCATACAAGCTAAGCTACTGATTTTGGAACATATACACTCGCACGGAGCTGTATACCCTCACAGGCTCACTCTGGCTAGACGATCTGATCTTGAATATGTAAAACCTTACAGGACTCTCTTCTTGGGAACAATTCCTCGACGATTTATTTTATTAAGTAACTTTTAACATTCTAATTACGCAAACTTAATTTCTCAATCATGGGGTCTATAGCCATAAATTTTGGGCATAAGCACTTAAGATTTTTATTGGACAAATCCAAAATTACTTTACAGAACAAGGATTCATATCTATCCAGATGACCGTACACAAGGTCATAAGCCACTTGTCTCAAGCATTCATTGGATCTTGTCTTTCAATTGCTTCTTACCCAACACAACTCTATCTATCAAGGTATCCAGATTCCCTGATATGGTCATCATTCATGAGTTGTTCGGCTGTCACCGCATAGACACGACCTGCCACAGGTTTCTGCTCTATCCTGGGTAGTGGCAGTCGTTGTTGTTGTATTTGTTGAGAGGGTTCTCCAGATCCCATATTTCTTCGTTGAAGATCTGAGGCCTTCTTGCGGCATTCTCTTACACGATGCCCTGGTTTGCCGCAATACAGGCAACCTCCCGTATCGCGAGGACAAACCCCTCTGGGATGATCTGAGCTACACCTTGGGCATCGAAAATTAGACTGTTGGTAGGGCTGATTGGCTTCTACCATCTATAATGGCCGCTCGGCCGGTGGAGTAAAGTTGTTCTCTTGAAAATCCCTCTTATAAAAAGCTGGTCGTGATTCTTGGCCACCGGGGAACGTCCTCTTATTGTTCCCATTACTTGCTACTGGTCGCTTTACTACGACCCCTTTGCATCGCTCCCAGTCTGCACTAATCTTTGAAGCTGCTGCCACAACGGCTTGAAATGTTTGGGGCATGCTAGTTATGACTCGAGATCGTAGCCCTTCCCGAAATCTATTGATATATTTATCGGCCCTCTCTTGGTCAGTATCGAATAACCGAGAGCAGTACCGATCAAGGTTCTGAAACTTGGTAGTATAGTCGATAAGACTCATACCACCCTGCTCTAGTTCCAGAAACTCCATCTTTTTCTTATTTCTGGAGTGCAACGGGAAGTAGTTATCCAAGAAAGTTCTCCGAAAGTCAGTCCAAGGAATGACTTCGACTTGTGAGAACTGGATAAGCTTAGTGGTATCCCACCACTTCCGTGCATTATCCTTCAGCCTATAAGTGCCGAAGTTAGTCTTTCTATCCTCTCGTACTCCCAATACCAGGAATGCACGCTCTGTTTCCTCGATCCAGCTTTCTGCAAGCTCTGGATCGGCACTGCCAACGAAAACAGGTGGGTCGAGTTTGAGGAACTTTTCATATGTTATTCCTCCAAGGTTCATATTGCGAGGTAGGGCTGGTGCTTGCCTTGATTCATGAATGGCAGACACAAGCCTGTTGAGTGTCTCTAGCAGGAAGCCCTGTGTATGGGACTCCTCGCTCGGCATGGTTCTCCTCGTCCTAGGAGTCATTTATCTATTCACGCAAATATACCAAAATCAGAGAAAGTATAAGATTTATACTTACAGTGCGATACCGCAAACACGACGGATCTTGAACCATGTTTCTCAGACTCACGCTCTGATACCATTTCTGTAACGCCCCGGATTTCCAAAACAAAGCTAAGTTAAAATTTTCATGAATTTCTTTTTTTTTTCTTTGCAGCGGAATTTAGAAAGGCTTTTAGCAGCGGAATCAGACGATAATGAGTCATCAGTTTTAGAAAACTCCGAGTACGTTGCAGGTATGTGGCCAAGCAACTCATTGACCACCAAAGTGTTCCATTTTATCGAAAACCACATGTTTATTACAACACTACTGCTTAGAAAAGCAGTGTAGGTTCAATAAAAAGGAAGCAGTACAACTCTGTCTAGAGAAACCCTAGAACTCGATGCCGCCTTGCTCCGCATATCGCCATGCAGGTACAACACCTGAAATCCCCATAAAACGGGGTCAGAACCACTGATGGTCTGGTAAGCATGCAATCACACATCCAATCAACTCAAGTACGATAATGACCACTCAGGGTCGCAATGCGCAATAACGACGCTCAAGCCTCCAAGACTTAGCGTATATCGCAAGAGCCTCCGCAGGGCTATGAGTTGAACATCCGCTGAAGTCTACATGACTTAGAGCAAGCCTTTTCAGGGTTGTGATTTGAATAGCCGCTTAAGTCTCCATGACTTAGCCATGACCTCTTCCGGGTCTCAAGGTGATGTCTAGCTCAAGTCTTCATACTTGGCACATCTGTATCACACGCATCTAAGGACAACTCCTCGAGCTTCGCTTAGTCGTGCGGATACAACACGGGTCTTTGCCCAGTCGGTCCAGTAGTATACCGAACATGACACCTTCACAAAGGTTATGCAGGACTGACTCAACACGTCATTCACTCATACATTCAAAGCATCGCTGTACCTAGAACTAATGCATTGTTTGATAATTAACCGCTCCCGCCTTTGGTACGCAGGTAGAGCTATTGTCCGGGCATCAACGCTACGTTCTGGGGGTTGATTCTTCTATGTGTTTTAGATACCCCAGAGGCCTGTTGACCCTATCCATAGTAGGGCAGTGTGTTTCAACTGGGAGAACCCTACTAGGCCCATATTCGGATGCATCCTTGTTATCATCGCAAAATTTTTAACTTTTGCAAATCAAACTGACCTTTGAAATAGTTTTTGAAAATAACTCGCCTCCGTTTTTAAAATGCGGGAAAATTCCGTAGAATGGGACTCGCCTGTCGGTACGAGGTTCAACCGTTCCTGCCACCTTTAACAGGGGTAATTGAACCAAGGATCAATCTTATGCTCTACTCTATTCAACTTGTCTAAATCATATTCTAATTTCTAAATGCACATAGAATCAGGCATGTGCTATGAATTTTCAGAAAAATGCACATTTGAAAACATGATTGTAAACACCCCAAATTTTCACTCACTCCCCCGACATTTCCACTAATCATCAACATTCAGCCTCTGAAATCGCTGGAGGGCAAAATGGTCATTTTCTGAGCCGGACCTTGCAAAAGTCCAAATTTCATCTGAAACTCTCAAATTTTCTCTATTTTTATCTCAGATGTTCAAGATTTTACTCCTGACAGGAGACAGACATCTCCAAGTCTTGGTTCAAGATTATATTGCATAAGACATGTCATTGCATATCATTGCATGAGCATTTCAAATCACTGCACTGCACAGCATGTCATTTCGAGATCCAGAACTCTCGATTTCAAAATCTTCAATCCAGATTAGAATTTTAACTCTTTTCAAAATTGATTTCAAAACCCTGGGTCTTCAAAATTATCAATTTTTCCCATTTTACCCCCAGGACTCTGAATTTCAAAATATTTCCTCAGGAAAACCATCTGGATAGTTTTCAATATGGATTTCAGTCACTTCACCTCAGATTTTGCCCTTTTTGACAATTTCAAATATCTTTCTTTTACAAAATCGCCCTACAAGGGTCAACTCTTTCCAAAATTCCTGTTTTTCCCATTAGTCCAAATTTTTATGAAAATTCCAAAAAGAAGTTGTGGTTTTATCCTTATTTCAATAAAGAAGCAATGTGGGACCCACACTGAAGTGGTGTCACACAAGCTTTCCTTTTGAAAATTTGAATTTTGAAAAACCCAAAAATATAGGAGCCTTGTCCCCTGGATTGGTGCCACTTGTCTTTTCTCTCTCCTCCCATTTACATGCCATGTGTCAGCATAGGGTTCACCTAGAGTCGGTGCCACATGTCACCCTCCCTCTTCTGCCAAGTGTCAGTGTGGGGCTACCTTAAGAAGCAGCCACATGTCTGCCATGTGTCAGTATCTATCCTGCGCCATGTGTCATTTCAAAGACTACCAGAAGATGCCAAGTGTCATAGGTTGTCCTGTCTAGAAAAAGTGGAGTTTGTCTCCTCTGAGGTGGCGCCACTTGAAGTGTGTCTCCTGCAGGGGACACGTGTCAACCCCTCCTTCCTTCTAGAAAAGTAGCCTGACACATGTCCTCTCCCT
This sequence comes from Nuphar pumila, assembly GCF_984573655.1. Classification (NCBI taxonomy): domain Eukaryota; kingdom Viridiplantae; phylum Streptophyta; class Magnoliopsida; order Nymphaeales; family Nymphaeaceae; genus Nuphar; species Nuphar pumila. The sequence goes on along the minus strand of NC_143250.1, from coordinate 56,634,046 downwards.
ATTTTTTTCAGAAAAGTAGGAAACATGTGTCACTCCTAAATTCCTACAAAAAAGGTAGGCTTGTCTCCTCTGAGGTGGCGCCATTTGGGGTGTGTCTCCTGCAGGGGATACATGTCAAGCTCTCATTTCCTCAAAAAAAAGCAAGTGCCATGTGTCATCTCCTGCCCTCTTCAGAAAAACTAGAATTCAAATATTCAAATCTCCTCATAGGTGGCGCAGATCCTGAACTTCTACCTTTTCCATGTTGTCTGAGATGGCACCACATGGCTTGGCCCTCCTTCTCTCCCCTCTGCCACGTGTCATTCTCTGCTTCTTTTAGAAAAAGCAGGTGACACATGTCCCCTTCTACCTCCTTCAGAAAAAGTAGAGGACACATGTCTTCTCCCTACTTCTTTCAGAAAAGTAGATGACACATGTCATCTCCAGCTTCCTTTAGAAAAAGTAGAAGACACATGTCACTCCCTGCTTTTCTCAGAAAAAGCAAGTGACACATGTCACCCTCTGCTCTTCTCAGAAAAAGCAAGGGACACGTGTCATTCTCTGCTTTCTTCAGAAAAAGCAAGTGACACATGTCACTTTCTGCCTCCTTTAGAGAAAGCTAGAATTCAAATATTCAAACTCCAGACTGAGGTGGCGCAAATCCTGAACTTCACCTTTTCTATTTTGTCTGAGATGGTGCCACGTGTCCCTTTCCCTCCTTTTCCTCCCTCTTGCCACATGGCATCGTAAGAGTCACTCTGAGGAAATGCCACGTGTCAGCCTCTTCTTTCCTGCAGAAAAGTAGAATTTGAATTCTTCTGAGGTGGCACAATCTGCTTCCTCCACTCCTATCCCTCTGACACATGTCAAGCACCTCCAGAGATGGCGCCACATGGCATGCTCCTACTGCTTTCAACTTTACACCTCAGAACACCTTTTGAGGTGGCACCAATCCAGAGTCCCACTTGGCTTCAAAATTTTATTTTTATTTTATTTTTAATAAAAAACACCCACCATGAGGTGGCGCCACCTGAGGACTCCCTACAAAAAGTGAATTTGAATTTCAAACTCCAAGAGAGCACCCTCTGAGGTGGCGCCTTCTGGGAGTTCCCTGCAGAGAGAATCAAGCAAACTTTTGAAAATTTCCAAATTCCCCCTGCTGAGGTGTCTGACCCACAAAATTTCCATTTTTTATTTTTCTCAAAAAATCAAAATAGCCTTTTGAGGTGGCGCCACCTGAGGGCTCCCTGCAGAAGACAAATTCGAATTTCAAACCCCTCAGGTGGCACCCCCTGAGATGGCGCCACATGGAGGGCTCAGATCCAGCCTGTTTGAAATTCAAATTTTTTTCAGAAAATCTATAAAAACAAGGCTCCATGTCCAGCATAGGAGATCATTTTTTTTAGCTCTTGTGAACTTGGAAAATCCAACCTAGCCTTCCTAACATCTGATTTTGAACCTTGGAAATCGTGCCCCTTTTGGTGCATTGAAGAAGGTGGAGTAGAGCTCGTGCTGTGGCCAGTCCAATTCCAACGGAGCTCGATTTTGGTGGACCATCCGAAGCCCGGAGTGAAGAACGAAGGAAGCTCGTGGTAGCTGCCCCTTTCAAGAGCACCTACGCTGCGTAACGAAACAAGGTGCACTTCTTTTCCCCGTGATGTGATGCTATAATCCGAATAGGGAGTCGTTTGAAGAAAGAGCTCATCCGAGGGATGGATTGAGCTATTCTCATAAAACGACATATATAAAAATGTCTTGTTATGCTTCCTTGATGATTTTAACATGCATGTAGTTAGCTAGGTTTAATTTGCATTTTATTTCATTCATTTAGCATATTTCATGAATTAATTAGGATTAATTTAGCCTTTTTTTCAATTCTGCTTATTTTCAGAAAGTCTCTGTTTTTGTCAGTCAGTCCACACGTCATTTCATGCATTTATTTTTTATTAAAAATCCCAACAAAATCATGGAATGCGCCCTTAGGTGTCCCTGAAATTTTGCCAAAAATTCGGAGCCATTTGAATTTGTTTACTGCGGTAAACATCCAAAATGGTAAGTCGGGTTTTGTAACCTGGGATGCGTTTTGAAAAACATTTGCCGACTTGTAAAATCGAGTTATCCCTCCTGGGAGATCCGATTTTCGATCCGAAAAATGCCCTGAACTCGGGAGAATGTCTAGTGTTTAATATGATTTTTTCAGATTTTTCTGATTTTTTTTATGACTGACAAAAATCCGAGAGTCCGGGACACGTGTCAGAGCCTAATTTGGGCCTCTGAGATCTTGGATCGACTTAGGGCTATGGTTTCTCTTTGTGTGTTTCTCAAAATCCGAAACTGTAAAAAGTAAAAGTGGTGTCCGAGATGTCCTCTGTTTGCATCTAAAAGCCTGTAATTTTTAGAACAGTGTTGACCCCTGCTTCGGATTTTTCTTGTCAGCCCCCTGTTTTGCTACATTGGCCTGTTCTGTTAGTTTAGGCAGAAATAGTTATATTTTTCTCTGTGTTTCTGTTGATCAAATGCCGAAGTCATAAACATGAAAGTTGTTCATGTAGGTGTCGTTCATAGCTCTGATTAATTTCATAAATTTCCATGGCTGTTTTATATTTGTTTGGCATTTTACATCAGATTAGGGTGATTTTTACCTCTGTCAGAACTAAATCCCTGTTATTGAACTCACCATGGCTCAAATCCCGAGGCTGTAAAAACCAAAAATGTTACATTTCGGGTCTTTTAGCAGTCTGCAAAATATCAGAAGTTTCCATGGTGTAAATCTTGCATTATCATATTAGGCATTGCATTTGGTTCGGATCCATAGGCAAAATCCATCATTTTAGGACTTTCTTTGAATTTTGGCATTTAAATCATATCATTTCATGAGTTTTAGCATTCTAGGTTGTTTATCAAAGTGTTTAGATGCTTCATACCGAATTTGGTGCAATTTGGAATCCATTTGAGGTTCGGATCATCCATAATACCAAAACAGGGTTCCGCAGGACCCAGATCCAAGCGAAAAACAAGCGAAATTCGTTATTTTGGATAAATTGCAATACACCAAATTCTGATTTTACAGTCATAATGTGTTTAGCAGTATGTCATCATGTCTCTTACTGAATTTCATCATCACTTGATTCAATTTGAATTTCAAAATCTCAATTTTACCAAGTTTTCCTTCAAAAAACCCTGATTTTAAAGATGTAGCTTTAATTTTTGGGGTATTTTGGTCATTTTAACCTCAATTCCGAATTTCAAATTGTTTTTCACTGAATTTCTAGCATTTTCATCATTTCAAAATATCAAGGAAGCATGAGAATAGGGTTTATATCCAATTAAATCCAATAATTTCATAATATTATTGGAAAATTTTGGAAAAACCCACATATTTGAGCTAACCTTATTTCAAGTTTGGCAGGGACATTCAAAAGAAGGAGCTGAAGTCTGCAAATTTTTTTTATTTCCTTTATTTAATGATGTAATAATGTAAATTTTGGAATAAGAGATTTAATTTCCTGCTTAGACTAGGATGCATATCATATAGTTTGATTTTATGCAATATCCTGATTATATGATTCATGCATTTTATTTCAAAAGCACTATGGATGTTCACGAATGGCACGTACACCAACTCTTAGGGAGTTGATGGACTCGGTGGGATCCATATTTACGGCCCTAGTCGGAATATGGACGAGACCCAGATCCGTCATCTTTCTACTAGTCACATTGAGCCTACACTCTTAGGCTATCTTAAAAATGCACATCATATTTCCAAAGTTTTCAAAATCATGTGCATCAAATCAACTAAGTTCTGAACATATTCATGGCCACAGACAAAATATGTGAAGGATTTATCTTGACTTAATGCACATTTTTCCAACAAATCTCTTAGAAAATCTTTTCAAAGTGCATTCATTCACTTATGTCATTTGCATCATAAAATCATTGATTTTCTCAAGAAAACTTCATTCTCAAGAAATCGATTTCTCAAGAAATTCTAAGGATTTTTCAAAATCGGTTTTCCAAAGACAAAGTTTTCCACAGTTTTCCCAGGAAAATGATATTTTCTTAAGATATTCAAAAAGAGTTTTCCAATCTTTCTTCAAAATCCAAAATCGATTTCCGAGTATTTCAAAAAGGTAAAATTCCCAGGATTTCGATTCCCCAAGTTTTGAATTTCCTTCTCCAATGAGCTTTCCTATGAATTTCCATCATTTTCCTAAGAAAACTCTCAAAGTCCAAGTTTTCCTAAGAAGTGCTTCCCTTTTCAAAAAGTCCATCTTTTCTCAAGAATCACTTCCATTTTCCCAAGATTTTCAACTATTTCTGAATTTTCCACATTTTTATAAGCTTTCTCATGTTTTCAAAAACCCCTTTTTTATCTGAGTTTCCTGAGAAATTGACCTTTTTCCTGAGAGATTCTTTCCAACTCCAAATGTTTTTCTAAGCATACATCATGTTTTTCCAACTGGCATTTTCCAGAATCTCATAGCACATGCCTGAATTCTCTATGCATTTAGGATAGAACATAACTTTGATAATTTCGCTAAGTCAAGCATAGTTTTGGTCCTTGGTTCGATTACCCCTGTTAAAGGCGGCAGGAACGGTCGAACCTCGTACCGACAGGTCGAGCCCCATCCCATGGATTTTCCTGCAATTTTTAAAACGGAGGCGAGTAATTTCAAAACATTTTCCAAAATCCGGTCAAAGTTTGAATCGCGAAAGCGTTTCCTCTTTCTCTCTTCCGCAAGGAGGGGAAGACGGGGGAAAAATTTCGCGACGATAACAATGATGTTTGCTTTGAATGATTGAAATATAAAATGTAAATCTTGGAAAATCGTGAATTGGGATTTCAAATATACTTCTGAAAGAAATAAAAATCGATTTTGAGGAATCCTTGACATTTGGTGAAAATCGATTCTGAGAGACTTGGTTTCTCTGAATTCAAACTTGGAAATTGAAATTCTAACTTAGAAAATTTGAATTTGGAACTTGGGAAATACTTGAAATATCCTTTGAAATTCAATGTCTTTGGGAAAATCGATTTTGCTATAAGACTTAGGAGATTTTGAGAAAATGAACTTCTTTGAATTGAGATTGGAATTGGCAAATGCATGAAATGAATGAATATGGATTTAAGGAATTGAGAAATACTTTTTGTATTTTTGAGAAATGCAGTGCATTTTGAAGTTAGCCTAAGAGTGTAGGCTGAATGTGGCTAATGTGAAGATCATAAATCTAAGTATCATTCATATTCTGACTATGGCCATAAATACAAATTCCACCAAGTTTATAAACTTCATAGAAGCTAGTGCATGTGCCATTCGTGTAGACCATGGTGAATTTGCAAAAATATGCATGAATCATCATCCATCACATATTAAAATTATAAAAATAAGCTATATGCAATGCAACCTAAGCTAAGCAGGAAATGTAAATTCTTATTCCAAAGTTTAATTACAAATTACATCACTATTGAAATTTAAATACATGAAAAATAAAGTCTTCAATGTACCTGCAAAACTAGAAAACTTGGTTAATGAAAATATATTGGCTTTTCTAGATTTATCCAACAATATCAGGAAATTGTTGGATTTTGCTAGATATAAGCATTTTCCATGATTCCCTTAAATCAAAACTAATAAAATGAAAAAAATATGAAAATGGAGTTTGAAATTTTGAAATTGGGGTCAAAATGACCAAAATACCCCTAATAACAAGACTATGGACTTGAAATTAGGGTTTTTAGAAAGATATTTTGATAAAATGCAAGTTTTGAAATTTGAATGGAATAAACTCAAACCAAATATGCTATGACATGATTAAAAATATGAAATTAGGGTTAAGGATTTCGAAATTTAGGTCAAATGACCAAATTGCCCCCGATAGCAAGACTATGGCCTTGAAATCAGGGTTTTTAGAAATAGATTTTGGTAAAAACTTAGGTTTTATGCACTAAATGAAATCAAATGAGCACAAAATTAAACCTAAAGCATCCTAATATGATTATGAACATGATTAAACCCTAAAAATATATGCTTATGCAAGAAAATCCAACAATATCACAAATTTTGTAATTTTTGCAGTGTTTTTGGATCTTTCAGGAACCCAGTTTTGCAATTTGCTTGATTCAGCCATCAAATGGATTCCAAAATCCATAAAAATTGGTACCTGCACTTGTTATAACCTTAATATCTAATTGGAATTATAAAAATAATTTTTTGACATTAAATTAATCCGAAAATTGCATTAAACCCTAAAAATATGTTATTTTTGACCTAATTCATTAACCAGTTTCAGTCCAAGACCTGAACTAGGGGACAAATCTCCATGGAAATTTATGAAATTTTACAAAGGCTAACTAGAAATAAAAACAGAGATTTTCCAATTTACAGATCGGAAAAATCATCTCTGGTTAGGGAGAAACTCTTCCGGCAATCTGAGCTAAAATATATCACTCTTAACAGGGATTAAAACAGCTATTCCAGATTGAAAATACAGACATAAATAACAATTCTAAACAAAAATCTCTGAAATTTTAGTGGTGAATAGTAGACAGAAAAATAACAATACTCCCTTTATACAGATCTAAAATCGGATCTATGGTTTGGGATTTATGACTAACACAAGTCTGATTAGGGTTTTGGTAAACCCTAACGAGTTTTAAATTTAAAAACAGATTCTCTAAATAGGTAAAAATACTAAACAGTGATAAAAAAATCTGAAAATTTCACAGCAGACAGATCTACTCAATGTAAATCCATATAACTTTACAGATCTAAAATCGGATATAAGATGAGAGAAATATCATCACAGCAAGTTACCTTCTTGATTTTAACCACGATTTTAAAGCTTTAAAAACCCGATTTGATGTCTGATTTTTTTGACAGGGTTCCCGAGATCCAAAACCTCTGATTTTTCTACAGTAACTCAATAACTCATGCATGCATCACATATAAAAAAATCAGAAATAAACAATGAGTGCTTTAATCCGAAATAACATCATCTTTACTGTTCTAAACCTAGAACACACAGAAATTTAAGAAACTTGAAAAACCATGCATTAACTAATGTAAATAAACAAAATAAACCATAAAACAGTAAATAAAACTTATTTCTATGCAATAGAACGTAAAACAAACATGAATAAACCATGAAAATAAATTAAAAACCGGGAATCAATGGCTGGAATTTGATATCACCTTTAAAACATAGATTTAACCCATTAAAAAGGGTAAATCATATATTTTATTGGTTAATAATGCAAAGAATCATGTTAAAATCAATTCTAATGGATTAAAATCGCTGTAAATTATCCAAAACAGGGTTAGATCACCTTATTGGATTGTTCTTGCTGGTTCTTGATGGTTCTTGAGGTGAAACCATGGTTGATCTTCCATAAGGAGGGGTGTCCAAGCCTAAATCTAGGTTTAAAGCATTAAATAAAATAATAAAAGTGAAGAAGTTCATACCTTGGAGTTGCAGCAATGGAGGAAGGGCTGGAGAGGAGAGAGAAGCTCCAAGAATCCAATAAGAGAGAGATGGGAAAATCGACCCCCCTTATGCCTCTATTTATAATAAAAAAATTAGGTTTAAAAATTGACAATTTTGAAAATTTTGGACTCTAAAGGGGGGGGCGATTTTGGGGTGGAGTTACCTAACTACCCCTAGTCTAAATTATCCTAAATATTTCCTAATTAACCCCTAGTTAAACCTAAGAATCCCCCAAATGTTGTGCCACTTGGCATTCTCTCACATTGGGTTTTTAAAATACTTTTAAAAACCTTTAAAAACACTAGTTTTAAAAACTAACTTTCAAAAATGAGTTTTTCAAAATGGTTTTGACTCTTCTAAACCTCTAACACTAACCAAGACATCAACTAACCCTAGTCTAGCCCTGACTTACTCGAATATGGTGCCACCCCGAGTGGGCCCTACTTGAGTTTTTCAAAAAGCGATTTTAAAACTTGAAATTGAAGGAGTTTTCAAAAGATTTTCAAAAGTAAACTTAAAATTAGGATTTTTGAAATGGCATAAGGTCCTAACTGAGTTAGAATTCCTCTGGATATGGTGCCAACTGAGTGGGCCCACATCGAATTTTGAACATTTTTGAAATAAACACTGAAAATGGCTTTGAAAAGGGGTTAAAATCAGTATTTGAAATTCAAGATCTTTGAAAATAGGGTCTCAAGCGAACTGGAACTCCAGGTTAGAGTCCTGAACTCTTAGGACTCTGAGATTTTAGATTTTAAAAGCCAAATGAAAGAATTTTCAAAAGATTTTATCAAGAAATGATGAAATAAGTCAGAAAACACAGTCAGGGTTAGACTCCCAACTCGACCGAACTCTAAAATAGAGTCCTGAACTAACTGGACTCTGTGAAATGACCTAAATTTCGAAAACAAATGAAAAAGATTGAGAATAGAAGTAAAACAGACTTAAAAACCAGACTTCTGACCGTATTAGGACTCTGAGACAGAGTCCTGATCGGACTGAAACTTTCAAAAATTTGAGAAATTTGATGAATAGAGGAATTCAGAAGCGGCACCATCTAAATGGGTCTCATCTGTGAATTGAAATCGATTAAAGTTTGAATTTGAAAGGAATCCAGATTGTTTTCTGAGAAAATATTTCGAAATACAAAGTCCTGGGGTTGGAAAATGACAGAGTATTGAATAAAAACCCAGGTTTTGAAATTGATTTTGAAATAAAGCTTTAAAATTCAAATCTGGATTGAATGTTTTGAAATAGGAGTGTTGGATCTCGAAAATGAGATGCAATGTCATACAATGCTATGCAGAATGCGTGCAATGACATGCAATGATCTGTGATGACTTATGAAATGGACAAACACTGGATGAAGGTAAAAATTTGGTGTGTTTACAGATGCCCCTCTTTGCTGCTAAGCCGGTTGAAAGCCGAGCTTAGTGGCAAAGAAAACATACCAAATTTGGACTATAAAAATGCCCCAGTTAGATGAATCTGACTGGGTATGAAAGAATTAGTTCAAAGGATGATGATAGATATGAAATGAAGAATAAGGAAAAAATTTTACTTCGAAAAGAAGTGAGATTCATGTTTTGCCCTTAACCTGGATGGGACAGGAAATACCTCGTATGGAACGAAGCTCAAGCTTAACCCTTAACCTGAAAGGGGACGATAAATGAAATACCTCATCAAAATGAGGCTCAGGTTTAACCCCTTGACCTGAAAGGGGACGATACCTCGCAGAAAAACGAGGCTCAGGCTTAACCCTTAACCTGAAAGGGGACGATATACGGAATCCTCAAATGAAGAAACCATGATGGGACCTTCGAATTCTGCACAATAAATCCGAGAGGGGTTTGCAAAAAGAAGAAAGGGGGTTCCCTAAAGCTTGAAAAGGGATTAATCTTGGACGTCTCATTGCTAAGACTGAATGGCTTTTAAGACAGATGACCTTTTGCAGAAAATTCAGGTTTAACCCTTAACCTAAACGGAAACTGTCTATGGTGGGACAGTGGGGAGCACAGGGAAGTGTGTGAATCTAAGAGCCCAGGCACTCAGATCAAAACAAGAAGGGAAGGATCTTGGACAACTCCCATCATCCGATCCTAAAAGGGATAACAACAATGCCTGGATACATCAAAATAAACATCAAGTTCTCACTTCATGTCAGGATAACTTAAAAAGATTGCCAATAAGACAAAAAATTGTAGTTAATTCAAGAATGATAAGCACATATATATATGAAAAATATTCCCTCTTTTCTACCTGAAGTATTACCTCCGACTGGGCTTAACTCCGTAGAATCAAGATTCGAATTCAAATTACTTGCAATTGACTTTCCTTCAAGGAGGCTATCAATTTCATTGATATGGACGGAAAAGAATGTATTCTTGATATTGCGAGAGCTATTAGCGAAAGGATATTGATAAAAGAATTTCACAAAATTAAAGAAGATTCTTGATAGATTTGGCAGTCTGATATCCTGGGATTCTTTTCTCATGATGATCTTTCTGCACTCTTTTTTGACAGAATTGGAGCTCTCTTGGATTTTTCGGGAATTACATCATCCTTCATTTTGGAGATGTCCTAGCTTTTTCTCTCTTTATTTTCTTGGAAGGGTACCTCACAAACTCCTTCATCTCAGAGATGTTCCGATCCTTCTTTTCTCTCAGGGATTATATTGACGGTTATTGGCTCATTGGTTAGGAATCTCTTGATGATAACAAAAATTAAATACCTTTTAGGGATTGTCGGGAGGTCCATCACACTCGCCTTCATCTCGACGGTGATCTGGACTTTCCCTGGAAGGATCCGTCACAAACTCCGTCATCTTGGAGATGATTCAAATCTTCTTTGGCCCCGGGGGTCGACTCGTCTAATTCGCCTTCATCTTGACGACAGTTGAGAGATCCCTTTTGCAGATATTTAATTGCAGCTTAGGTGATTGAGGGGACATGGAGATTGAGTGGATTTTTCTGTATCACCCAGGATATTTCGACTGCTTATTTTTCAAGAATGATCTTTAAAAATATGCCATTGACTGTGATCAATATCAATCACTTCTGGCTTTGCAACAACATTGAATTTTCTTTGCTGGCCATATCGCGGATTTATTCTTCATCCTTTTGGTTGGCCAATAGAAAGATTTTGAATTTTGAATCCTTTTTCGCAAAAGCTTTGTCACTTCGGAAGTAATACTGAAGGTATTCTGAGGTACAATTTTATGCGATAAAGATTTTGGAATCAACAACTATTTATTTATTTATTTATTTTATGGCAAATTGGCAAAATATTCTTGGAATCCTTGGTGAAGGAAATCATTTGAGATCTATATGACACATCCGTGGCTAGATTCTCCTCTCCTTTCCCCAAAGGAGAGACTCAGACTTGACCCTTACCTGAACGGGTAACAAAAGATACTCTTCTCTTCCCTGAAGAGGAGGTGTTTGCAAAACGAACTTTCGAAGAGAAATAGAGTTTTTGTCAAAACTCCCTATTTCTAGGCTTCTCTTATAGAAAGGGGGCCGCTAACAGAGATTGAAAGGATATCATAGAGGAACGAGTCCATCACACTCTCCCTGAAAAAAGGGTCCTCGACGACGGGGGTGGCCTAACAAAAGACATTTAGGGTTACAAGGAGGACGAGCTTCCGTCGAAACTCTCCCTAGAAAAAGGGTTCCTTGTGTGACAATAAAGATTATTTTGCAAACTGTTCGTGAATCAGGAGTCCCTTCAAACTCTCCATAGAAAAAGGGGTTCAACGAACGAACAATAAAGACATGCGAAAAGAAACGAGCTCCCTCGAACTCTCCCTGGAAAAAGGGTCCCTCGCAAGAGAGATACTTAGCGATTGATTTTGATAGCTTTTGATAACTCAAAGAACTGCTTGATAACACGAATGACTAGAGGTCTTGACAAAATCGGCAACCCGAATGTCAGATTAACAGAATGGAACGACCCAAGAGTCTGATACAGATTGTTTGGTTCGCAGGTCTAAAGATTGAGCCTGAACCTCAATGTGAGAGTTATGTTGCGACCAGTATGAAGACCGAACTTTTGCAAAGTACCAATACGAGCACTGTATTTTAAAAGATTACCAGTACGAGCACTGGATTTTTTAAAGGATACCAGTACGAGCACTGGACTTTAAAAGGCTACCAGTACGAGCACTGGATTTTAAAAAGTTATCAGTACGAGCACTGAATTTTAAAAGACTACCAGTACGAGCACTGGATTTTTAAAGGATACCAGTACGAGCACTGGACTTTAAAAGGTTACCAGTACGAGCACTGGATTTTAAAAGGTTATCAGTACGAGCACTGGGTTTTTAAAAGATTACCAGTACGAGCACTGGGGTTTTAAAAGATTACCAGTACGAGCACTGGGTTTTAAAGATTACCAGTACGAGCACTGGGTTTTAAAGATTACCAGTACGAGCACTGGGTTTTGAAGATTACCAGTACGAGCACTGGGTTTTAAAGATTACCAGTACGAGCATTGGGTTTTGAAGGGTCATCAATTGGCGATGACTTGGACGACTTGCCGGGGTCTCAGGATTTATCCCTTATCCTGAATGGGAAATCCAATGCAAATTGATGCAGATGAATGCGTGCAAATGCAAATGGATGCAACTGAGTGCACATGCGTGCAAAATGAGAGATTTATTAGATCCTGCCTGCACACAAATTGTTTTGGATAAAAGGCAACTTTACCAAGAATGCCCCAGTATATTCTGGGGAAGAGGGGTATTTTGACCAAAGAATAATTGATCATTTATTGAGGAGAATTTTTTGAAGAATACAAAAGATAGAATAGAGATTTTCTAGGTATAGAATTTCTTCAGATGTCGAGCATTAATGGGGTCGGATAGTTCTACCCCGTCTGCATTAATCAGACGATATGAATTACGGGGCAACGCTTCTTTCACCACGTAGGGACCTTCCCAGTTTGGTGACCATTTGCCACGTGGACGATGCTTGAGATGAGTCGTTGATCTAAGGACCAAGTCATTAACTTGGAATCTCCTTTCGATGACTGACTTGGCATATTGCCTTGCTATCCTCTGACGATAAGACTGAGCGTGTTCTGCTGCTTTGAGTCTTTTTTCATTGAGTAAATCTAACTGTACCAATCTCTGTTGCTGATACTGATCGAGTGGTAGCTCTAAAAGAGATGCGAACTTAAGGGCGGGTTTCTGAACATGAAGAGGTAACACCACCTCAGTCCCATAAACAAGTTCTGAAGGAGTCGCATTGGTTGGGGTTCGAATGGTAGTTCGATATGCCCAAAGTGCATCATGAATTTTCTCGTGCCAATCACGACCTGTCTCAACGGTTCTTTCCAAGATGCGGATCAAACTTTTGTTGGTTGCTTCTGCCTGACCATTTCCTTGTGGATAATAAGGAGCTGAAAAATGATGATGAATTCTGAATTTTGAACAAAAGATCTTCATTCTCTCATTCTTGAAATGAGTACCATTATCTGACACGATGTCGTGCGGTATACCGAAACAACAAAGAATGTTCTTATGAATGAACGAGACTACATGTCGACCCTCCACCGTACGCAGAGTGACGGCATCAACCCATTTGGTGAAATACTCTGTTGCGGCAAGGAAATATTTATGACCATTAGAAGTTGAAGGAGAGATGGGTCCTACGACGTCGAAGGCCCACATAGAAAATGGCCATGGAGACACGACTGATTGCAAGTACGTGGCTGGCGCATGAATGGAAGGTGCGTGTATCTGACACTGAACACACTTCTTCACAAAACGATAGCAGTCTTGCTGCATGGTTCTCCAATAGTATCCTGCCCGAATGATTTGTTTAACAAGGGTTTGGTAGCCGACATGACCACCGCAAATACCTTCATGCGCTTCTCGTATGATTTCTTTAGCTTCTTCTTCGTCTAAGCATCTGGAATACATCAGAACTGAACCCACGATGATAAAGAACATTGGCAAGGATAAAATAGCGGGCGGACATATGCTGAATTGCTTTTTGCTCCTTCTTTGATAGTTCTGGTGGAAGCTCACCAGTTTCAATAAAGTTTTTGATATCTTGATACCAAGGCTTCTTTTTCTGTTCCGCCTGGTTGACTTGCATTACCGGAACGAAGGCAGGTTGGTCAAGTCTACTGATTTCAAAGGAGCAACAGGATTCTCTATTTCTGAAAGACATAATGGAGCCCAGGCTGGCCAAACCATCAGCTATTTGATTAAACTCTCTTTTGATGTGGAAAAGCTGAAATTCATCGAAATTGTTGATAAGGGATAAAACGATCTTTTGGTAAGGGAAGAACTTCTGATCTTTTACCTGCCATTCAGCTTTGACTTGGCTGACGACGAGCAATGAATCGCCGAAAGCATGTACCCTCTGAACATTGAAGTCTTGCAAAATTCTCATACCTTGTATTAAAGCTTCATACTCGGCCATATTATGGGTACACTGAAAATCCAGTTTCAGAGAAAAGGGGATCATCTCTTTCTCTGTTGTGATCAGCAAGATTCCGACTCCTATGCCGGCCATGTTCTTGGATCCGTCGAAAAACAGATTCCAAACTGGGGATTGTTGAACATTACAGATCCGCTCATCGGGAAAGCTATCCTCGATTCTAACATCTTCTGCTAAAGGAAAATCTGCCAATTGGTCTGCAATTGCTTGACCTTTGATAGATTGCTGAGAAACATACCCCAGATCATACTGCATTAACATGACTTGCCACTTAGCAATCCGTCCACTAAGAAATGGTTGTTCGAGAATATACTTGAGAGGATTAAGTTTTGAGAGAATCTTGACTTCTGATGCTAACAAGTAATGTCTCAGCTTCTGACACATCCATACCAGTGCTAGGCATGTCTTCTCTATTTGAGAATATTTCTTCTCGTAGTCAATGAAAGTCTTGCTTACATAGTAAATGGCATGTTCAACCAAACTGCCTTCTTCATATTGTGCCAAGAATCCGCCACAAGCGGCTTGGTTAACTGAAACATATAGCAAGAGAGGCTTTCCCAATTCTGGTGGCTTTAGAACGGGCGGATTAAGAAGATATTTCTTGATACGCTCAAACGATTGCTAACACTCTGGTCCCCATTCAAATTTCACTCCTTTTCTGAGTAGATGATTGAAAGGTTCACATCTCATGGCAAGGTTGGATATGAATCTCCGAATTGATTTCATACGTCCCTGAAGACTACGCAATTCCTTAAGAGTAGTTGGAGGTGGCATGTCAATGATGGCCTTTGCTTTGGTGGGATCCATTTCTATCCCCTTTTTGCTGACCAAGAAGCCTAGCAATTTGCCTGATTCAACTCCGAAGACACACTTCTGAGGGTTGAGTCTTAGCTTATAAAGAATAAGCCGCTTGAAGACTTGACTTAAGGCATCGATATGGTCTCCTTCCTCCTTAGATTTGACCAAGATGTCATCAACGTATGCATCCATGGTCTTGTGCATCTGATCATGGAAAATGGCGGCCATTGCACGCTGATAGGTTGCCCCAGTTTTTTTGAGCCCAAACGGCATGACTGTATAACAGAAAGTGCCCCATGGCGTAGTGAAGGATGTTTTGGATTGGTCACGAGCGGCTAACTTGATCTGATTATATCCGGAGTATCCGTCCATGAAGGAAAACATGGCATGCCCAGCCGTGCTATAAACTAGGAGGTCAATATTTGGGAGGGGATAGTCATCCTTCGGAGTAGCTTTATTGAGATCGCGAAAGTCGATACAAATTCGCACTTTGCCATTTTTCTTGGGAACTGCAACGATATTCGCCAACCAGTCCGGATAATCTATTGCTCGAATGAATCCTGCTTTAAGCAAGTCCTCAAGTCCTTCCTTGACCTGTTGCTCGATTCGAGGATCCATTTTTCTTAACTTCTGCTTAATAGGTTTCGCATCAGGCTTCAGAACGAGTCGATGTTCCACCAATTTAGGATCTAAACCGGGCATATCTTCATAAGTCCATGCGAATACTTCTTGGTGCTGCTTGAGAAAGTCAATGAGCCTTTCCTTGTCATCTGTACTTAGGCTGGTGCCGATCTTGAGAATTTTCGGACTATCTTCTGAACCAATATTGATGTCCTCAGTCGGATCCTGGACTAGGGTCGATGGTTCATCTTGTTTCTGAATCGCTGCAAAATCTGGCAACTCTGGAAGCAACGAATCGAATTCTGCCATTTCTTCTGACTGCTTTGTGACCTTACTGTCCCCTGTTTTTGCTCGGACCCGATATATCTTTGCCGGTTTCGATAGGATTGAAGGATTAATGACTAACCTTTTTATCGATTGAGAAGACATTCTGAAATTTTGAAAAGGAATAGATTTTAGAGAAAGCTCCTTTACTATAACATAAATTGCATGGAAATAAAAAAAATAAGAACAAATGAATTTTGAAGACAAATTGCAGAGGAATAAGAGAAAGATGACATCCAGATAGACGAGAAACTTGATAACTTTATTGAAGACTTGAAATGAAATAAGGACACTTAAAATGAACTGAAATGGGACATTGTCCCTACAAACTGCAAAAATCAAATGAATGGAATAGAAAAGACAGATGGTAGAAAATTTTTAATGGATCCCTTTAATGAAGACAGTATTTTTGTGGGATCTTTTGCCCGTGAATCCTAGTCCTGCCCTGCGCGGATGCTGATCAGGGATCACTGGCTCTAGCCGGCCATCTCCGTTCTTGCCCAATCCTTTGAAAGGCTGATAACCATGCTTCAGTAACAGGTCAAATCCTTTCTTGGTCCTAACAAACTGCGGGAAAAAAGGATGGTCCTTGAAAGTACTGTAATCGAGACGACCCCCAATCTTAAAGAAATGTGGTCCTTGCCATTGGACCATCGCTGCTGTGTGATTTGTCTCTGATGTTGCTCCTAACTTTAGCATTTCAAGGCTTTCACTGAGAACAATTTCTTCACTTTCCCTAATGCTAGGGATATCAGCAGTATAAGTTGGCCTAGGGATCATAGGCTGAGGTAGCCTCTCTTCAGGATCTTCCCCCAAACAGTAGTTATCATGCCACCTTTAGACCACTTGATGCACTGATGCAGAGTGGATGGCACGGCGTTGGCATTATGAATCCATGTTCTTTCCAGTAGAAGATTATACGTTGGTGGCACGTTGACGACATGGAAAAGCACTGTATGAACAAAGTAGTTGATAAATATTTCCAAGAAGATCTTTCCCTTTGCTATCTGTCCATGATTATCAAACCCATAAATGGTGATCGGATCCGGTGTATACTCTTCTTCTTTTATACCCAGAGCCTTGGCAGTCATTTCAAGACAAATGTTGAGGCTACTGCCTCCATCTACAAGCACGTGGGGTACAGTCATTCCCTGGGTTCGCACCACAATGTACAAGGCATTGTTATGAAATGTGTGAGGTTTTGGCAGATCCTCATCTGAGAAGGTTATGGAAGCATTGGTCATGGCCTGATTAACGATCTGAGCCATGTCTTCAGGTGTAGTATCTGGCTTGACTTTGATCTTTCGCAGTAAATCGTCCAGAACTTGCTGATGCTTAGGAGAGGCACGTGCCAACTCAAGGATAGGGATATTAGAGAGGGCAGTGATTGGTCTTTGCACCGTGTCGACCTTTTCTTCTGGTTTTCTCCCTTTTTCCGAAGTAGATTTGACAAGGTTCTTGGGTAACCATGGCATTCTTTTGGCTACCTCTGGAGATATTCTAGCGGGTTCTCTCGAAACTTTCAGCTTACTGAATGCTGAAACGAGGTCCATCTTTTGAGAACTGGACTGGGCCTTATGCAATACTAATACCTGATGCTGCACATTGATATCACTGCTAGGGCATGGTCGGATATGATCTTGTGGCTGAAAGGGATGATCAGATATCATTGCTGTTGAGTGCTGCAAGAAAAGCTGTTTTAGAATCTCCATTTTCTCATCTTCAGCCCCTTCTACTAACAGATTTTTGTCAATATAATCTTGTATGATGTTTTTGAGAACGAAACAGTTCTCGGTATCATGTCCCACAGTTCGGTGGAACTTGCAGAATCTGTCCTTCATTTTTCCCATAACCACTGGCGGGTCAGCTACCCTTGGATGCTTAATCATATCACTGCCGAGCATATATTCTAATACTGTCTCGAGGGACTGGTCTAGAGGAGTAAACTTGCGGTTATAACTCCATCCTTCCCGCTTTGGCTTTTCTTGTGGTCTTGATCTTTGTTCGAGGGTTTGCTGTGGCTGCTTATGATATTGAATAATCAACTTGCCTTTCTGATCACTTTTGTTGGGATTTGACCCTCCTGAAGCATAACTATGATTTTTTCCATTTCCTTTGTTCTGATTCTTACTGTTATTAGCAGAGTAGGTAAAATGGCCTTTCTTCTTTGATTCTTGTTGACTGTTATTCTTTGTAAACATAAAACCTTCATAAGACCCGTTCTCCATACTCAACTCGAGCCATTCGGCTCGTTCTGTTAGTTCTATGAAGCTCTTCGATGGAGATGTAGAAATTAGTCCCCTCAGGGGTTGCGAGAAGTTGCTCAGGATCAAAGATAGTGTGTGTCTTTCTGCTATTGGCTCGCACATCTTATTGCAAGCGGATCTCCATCTATGAATAAAATCCCTGGCCTTCTCGTTTTCCTTCTGCCTCAGACTGCAGAGATGACTGAGAGTCGGGAGTGCTTCAGCGTTGAATAGAAAGCGCTCAATAAATAAATTGACCACTTTGTCGAATTCTTTCAGTTCTATCGGATTAATGTGCTCTGAGTACCACTTTGCTGCGACACCTTCCAAACTGCGAGGGAAGCAGAGAAATAAGGCACGATTTTTCCTCTTGAACCTGGAACATTCTGCGAAGAATAGGGCGAGATGTGCTTTTGGGTCACCCGAACCATCAAACTTGATAAATTTCTTGGGGAGATTATCAAGATCATCATCCCCATCCAGTCCATCATAAAAGTCTTCACTTGTAAAGACTCTTTTGCCCTTGTCACGAGTTTGAAGATCCTTAACTATTTTCATCACATCTTTGAGTTGTGACTTCGTAGGGTCGTCAACAGACTGATTCTTGGATTTGTAGGCCGATCCCTGCCCCTGAGTCGACCTTTTGAATTCTTGCTTGTTTTCATACTCTTTGTCAGTATCATCTGCTGATTCTGACTCATCAGACATTTCCTCATGACAATTCTGCTTTTTACTGGTCTTCACATTCTTGGTTGCATGACCCTTTTCTTTCTGTTTGGTCTGAATTTGCTCAGTACTGGCCTCACCTTGCTCTGCCAGCATCTTGGTCATCATCTTTTTGAACATGGCGTACATTTGGGGATCGATGCCATCATCCGCCTGCTGACCCTGACTCTGGATTGATCGAGGTGAGTTCATCTCTTCTTCTGAAGCTACTGAGTACGCGACGCCTTCAACTGATGCGGCTTTCTTTCTGGATCTTGTATCAACCATCGGGTATCGCAAATGTTCTCTTGGATATTACTGATGCTCTCTGCAAGGCAGAACTGATGGTTAGGCTTCTGAAGGAAATTTGGTTTGGAGGAAAATATTTGTTGAGAATTTTGGTAGACAATTGAAATAATATCCCATTACTAGGGATTGAGTCGTCGCTGGGATTACGACAATTGCGTTGCTATTCTTTGCAAGATAAACAACTGAAAATATGCCTTGTTACCTAGGCGAGGTCGTCAAACCAATGTAAAATAAAGGAATTTTTATTGAGAGGAAAAACATGATTTTATCAATAATACACTTGACAGAGGGGAGGGGGACAAACAATTTTCCACCACTCTAGATAATCAGAAGATACACGAGGACTAGGAAAAATAGTAAGACTGACAAAGGAATCCCAGCCATGTCTGGCAGAATGGTATGCTCCGGACCACTGATCTGATGTGAGATCGAATTCTGGCAGAACCCCGGCTAGTGGACGAATCTCTACGCGCTTCTGCCTCTGAGAGAATTGCCTGACACACCGCTCTGGATGATAATATGCGCAGAAGAACGGGCCCAGTAGCTTGAATCGCTTGCCGTATGCATAAGTATATCTGGGAGGTGATTCCTGGCGATCAAAGTAGTCCCATACGACCTCTTTCTCCTGAAGGTTGTCGATCAAGAACCGGTATCATGCAACTGGAAGGAGCTTCTCACCATTGTATCTGAAGGAACTGGCTCAGACTGGCACATGCCGGAGGAACCAAGACTGCAAGGCATAGGTGCACCCTTCGACTAGAATTGATTCTCCGAGTGCGAAACGAGTCAACCCTCAGTATAGAAAGGCGAGTGTGGCCATGGCTATCGAGAGGCGGCTGGTCTGTCGACTTCCCCATCTCCTTAGAAGCTGAACTATTCTGATATCCATGTAATTTCGTCCGTCGGGAAAGAAAGCCAATCCCACCGTGCACAGAACCATCGCATGCTGAAATCTCTCTCGAGCTGTCCTAGACAACGAACTGACTTCCACAAATGTCCCATGTTGTCTGTAGATTTCGAGCAGATCCACATATTCATTTCCATCTTCTTCAATCAGAGGCCAAGACTTACGTTCTGTCATGCGGGCTAAGGCATCCTTAGGGTCCAGACCCTTAACATTAATCAGAAACTGTTTCTCCAATGGATCTCCAGGCTGACCGGCTGGCTCGAGCAATCCCATGATCTCTGAAAATTCATCCATCAGCACTGTCATCTCGCCCCACGGGAACCAGAAGGTAGAAGTGCTCGGATTCCACCGCTCTGCTAGTGCATGGATCAAGTTGTCGTTGACTGTCTGCTTTCCCACTGCGGACGCCAGTTCCAATCCACACTCGTCCAGATGGTCCGGAAACATACGAGAGAAGTTCTTGAACCATGAATAATACCACCGGGGAAAGAAGGATCCGGTGCTGAGGACTCGATGTTCGGGAAGACGTTGTCGCACCTCGTAGGAGATGTGACCGTCAGGGAAGACTGAATCAAGCTGACTGGATGCCATCGGACTGGAAGACATGGAAATTAGAATAAGATTTGAGAAAAATACAGGAATTTTGAGAAAAATGCAGGCAGGATAAAAATAAAGCAGGAAATTCGAGATCCAAAAGACAGGAAAGATGGGAAATCACCCGGAGTTTTGAAGAAAATGGAGGAATTTTATGAAAATCGTCCAGGGTTTAATGAAATATAAGGAAGTACTTTATAAAATGAAGTGTTTTGAAAATCGTCCAGGATTTAAAACATAGACAGTACATGGACATGGACTGGGGAATTTTGAAAAATCGTCCAGTATTTTTAGAAAATATGACTATAACATATTCAATCACATTCTGCACAAACAAGTATGCACATACAGCATTCCCTAAAAGCTGACTTTAGATGCACAAATTTTGAAATGGCTGTGGGACCTTAATCCTAACTCTAAGGTTCAGATCATCTGTGTCCAATCCAGTTATGCCTATATACTCAAGCCAAGGCTCGATGTACGTGGCATAAAATCAATTTCTCCGGTTCTAGGTTCAAGTTTTCCAACATCCTTGAGCACCTGCCGATATACGTTGGACTATGGCCCTTGGTACGTGGCAGGGGGGTTTTCACCCAAATAAGTGGCCCAGTTGTGAGGCTCTGTCCCGAACTATGGTTCTGGAAGAGAGCCCAGCAACGTGAAGACCGGGACAATATAGGTGGGGTGATTTTTGAAAAACATGAGCACATGCAATCAAACATAAGGCTCTAAGTCATAAAGAGATAGATTTTTGAAATATTTGAAGAAGCAAGCATTGTTTTCATACAATTCCTAAATTGAGGAGTGTTGTATTAGACCTAAGTCTATGTGAGCATGAATAATTCTCCTCAATATGGTCCTACCAAACCATACCTAGTCTATATGCATTCCATGTCAGCTGGGTTCAAGTCTAGGCTCCTAGGTTCACATGATATCATAAAGCAAAGCTGACATTCCATGGAAATAGATTTTGACAATTTGAACTAAGTAGAGCATTAGATTGATCAGGCAAAGACAGGTCCCATCACGGTCGCCAAACCTGTTATCATCGCAAAATTTTTAACTTTTGCAAATCAAACTGACCTTTGAAATAGTTTTTGAAAATAACTCGCCTCCGTTTTTAAAATGCGGGAAAATTCCGTAGAATGGGACTCGCCTGTCGGTACGAGGTTCAACCGTTCCTGCCACCTTTAACAGGGGTAATTGAACCAAGGATCAATCTTATGCTCTACTCTATTCAACTTGTCTAAATCATATTCTAATTTCTAAATGCACATAGAATCAGGCATGTGCTATGAATTTTCAGAAAAATGCACATTTGAAAACATGATGTTTGCTTTGAATGATTGAAATATAAAATGTAAATCTTGGAAAATCGTGAATTGGGATTTCAAATATACTTCTGAAAGAAATAAAAATCGATTTTGAGGAATCCTTGACACTTGGTGAAAATCGATTCTGAGAGACTTGGTTTCTCTGAATTCAAACTTGGAAATTGAAATTCTAACTTAGAAAATTTGAATTTGGAACTTGGGAAATACTTGAAATATCCTTTGAAATTCAATGTCTTTGGGAAAATCTATTTTGCTATAAGACTTAGGAGATTTTGAGAAAATGAACTTCTTTGAATTGAGATTGGAATTGGCAAATGCATGAAATGAATGAATATGGATTTAAGGAATTGAGAAATACTTTTTGTATTTTTGAGAAATGCAGTGCATTTTGAAGTTAGCCTAAGAGTGTAGGCTGAATGTGGCTAATGTGAAGATCATAAATCTAAGTATCATTCATATTCTGACTATGGCCATAAATACAAATTCCACCAAGTTTATAAACTTCATAGAAGCTAGTGCATGTGCCATTCGTGTAGACCATGGTGAATTTGCAAAAATATGCATGAATCATCATCCATCACATATTAAAATTATAAAAATAAGCTATATGCAATGCAACCTAAGCTAAGCAGGAAATGTAAATTCTTATTCCAAAGTTTAATTACAAATTACATCACTATTGAAATTTAAATACATGGAAAATAAAGTATTCAATGTACCTGCAAAACTAGAAAACTTGGTTAATGAAAATATATTGGCTTTTCTAGATTTATCCAACAATATCAGGAAATTGTTGGATTTTGCTAGATATAAGCATTTTCCATGATTCCCTTAAATCAAAACTAATAAAATGAAAAAAATATGAAAATGGAGTTTGAAATTTTGAAATTGGGGTCAAAATGACCAAAATACCCCTAATAACAAGACTATGGACTTGAAATTAGGGTTTTTAGAAAGATATTTTGATAAAATGCAAGTTTTGAAATTTGAATGGAATAAACTCAAACCAAATATGCTATGACATGATTAAAAATATGAAATTAGGGTTAAGGATTTCGAAATTTAGGTCAAATGACCAAATTGCCCCCGATAGCAAGACTATGGCCTTGAAATCAGGGTTTTTAGAAATAGATTTTGGTAAAAACTTAGGTTTTATGCACTAAATGAAATCAAATGAGAACAAAATTAAACCTAAAGCATCCTAATATGATTATGAACATGATTAAACCCTAAAAATATATGCTTATGCAAGAAAATCCAACAATATCACAAATTTTGTAATTTTTGCAGTGTTTTTGGATCTTTCAGGAACCCGGTTTTGCAATTTGCTTGATTCAGCCATCAAATGGATTCCAAAATCCATAAAAATTGGTACCTGCACTTGTTATAACCCTAATATCTAATTGGAATTATAAAAATAATTTTTTGACATTAAATTAATCCGAAAATTGCATTAAACCCTAAAAATATGTTATTTTTGACCTAATTCACCAACCAGTTTCAGTCCAAGACCTGAACCAGTGGTCAAATCTCCATGGAAATTTATGAAATTTTACAGAGACTAACTATAAAGAAAAACAGAGATTTCTCAATTTACAGATCGGAAAAATCATCTCCGGTTAGGGAGAAACCCTTCCGGCAATCTGAGCTAAAATATATCACTCTTAACAGGGATTAAAACAGCTATTCCAGATTGAAAATACAGACATAAATATAAATTCTAAACAAAAATCTCTGAAATTTTAGTGGTGAATAGTAGACAGAAAAATAACAATACTCACGTTTTACATATCTAAAATCGGATCTGTGGTTTGGGATTTATGACTAACACAAGTCTGATTAGGGTTTTGGTAAACCCTAACGAGTTTTAAATTTAAAAACAGATTCTCTAAATAGGTAAAAATACTAAACAGTGATAAAAAAATTTGAAAATTTCACAGCAGACAGATCTACTCAATGTGAATCCATAGCACTTTACAGATCTAAAATCGGATATAAGATGAGAGAAATATCATCACAGAAAGTTACCTTCTTGATTTTAACCACGATTTTAAAGCTTTAAAAACCCGATTTGATGTCTGATTGTTTTGACAGGGTTCCCGAGATCCAAAACCTCTGATTTTTCTACAGTAACTCAATAACTCATGCATGCATCACATATAAAAAAATCAGAAATAAACAATGAGTGCTTTAATCCGAAATAACATCATCTTTACTGTTCTAAACCTAGAACACACAGAAATTTAAGAAACTTGAAAAACCATGCATTAACTAATGTAAATAAACAAAATAAACCATAAAACAGTAAATAAAACTTATTTCTATGCGATAGAACGTAAAACAAACATGAATAAACCATGAAAATAAATTAAAAACAGGGAAGCAATGGATGGAATTTGATATCACCTTTAAAACATAGATTTAACCCATTAAAAAGGGTAAATCATATATTTTATTGGTTAATAATGCAAAGAATCATGTTAAAATCAATTCTAATGGATTATTTTGGATAAATTACAAAATGTCAAATTCTGATTTTACAGTCTTAATGTGTTTAGCAGCATGTCATCATGTCCCTTACTGCATTTCATCATCATTGAATTCAATTTGAATTTCGAAATTTCGATTTTACCAAGTTTTCCTTCAAAAAAATCCTGATTTTAAAGGTGTAACTTTAATTTTAGGGGTATTTTGGTCATTTTGACCCCAATTCCGAATTTTAAACTGTTTTCCACTGAATTCCCTGCATTTACATCATTTCAAATATCAAGGAACCATGAGAATAGGGTTTATATCCAATTAAATCCAATAATTTCACAATATTATTGGAAAATCTTGGGAAAACCCACATATTCGAGCTAACTCTATTTCAAGTTTGGCAGGGACATTCAAATGAAGGAGCTGAAGTC
This sequence comes from Nuphar pumila, assembly GCF_984573655.1. Taxonomy (NCBI): domain Eukaryota; kingdom Viridiplantae; phylum Streptophyta; class Magnoliopsida; order Nymphaeales; family Nymphaeaceae; genus Nuphar; species Nuphar pumila. The sequence continues at coordinate 56,609,386 of NC_143250.1, read as the reverse complement.
TGCAAATTTCTTTTATTTCATTTATTTAGTGATGTAATAATGTAAAATTTGGAATAAGAGATTTAATTTCCTGCTTAGACTAGGATGCATATCATATAGTTTAAATTTATGCAATATCCTGCTTATATGCTTCATGCATTTTATTTCAAAAGCACTATGGATGTACACGAATGGCACGTGCACCAACTCTTAGGGAGTTGATGGACTCGGTGGGATCCATATTTACGGCCCTAGTCGGAATATGGACGAGACCCAGATCCATCATCTTTCTACTAGTCACATAGAGCCTACACTCTTAGGCTATCTTAAAATGCACATCATATTTCCAAAGTTTTCAAAATCATGTGCATCAAATCAACTAAGTTCTGAACATATTCATGGCCACAGTCAGAATATGTGAAGGATTTATTTGGACTTAATGCACATTTTTCAACCAATTCCTCAGAAAATCTTTTCAAAGGGCATTCATTTACTCATATCATTGGCATCATGAAATCATTGATTTTCTCAAGATTTTCTCAAGAAAACTTCATTCTCAAGAAATCGATTTCTCAACAAACTCTAAGGATTTTTCAAAATCGGTTTTCCAAAGACAAGTTTTTCCACAGTTTTCCCTGGAAAATGATATTTTCTTAAGAGATTCAAAAGAGTTTTCCAATCTTTCTCCAAGATCAAAATCGTTTTCCAAGTATTTCAAGGGTAAAAATTCCTAGGATTTCAATTTCCCAACTTTTGAATTTCCTTCCCCAATGAGTTTTCCTATAAATTTTCCATTATTTTCCTAAGAAAACTCTCAAAGTCCAAGTTTTCCTAAGAAGTATTTCCTTTTTCAAAGGTTCACCTTTTCCTCAAGAATCACTTCCATTTTCCCAGGATTTTCAACCATTCATGATTTTCCTACATCTTTATGAACTTTCCCGTGATTTCAAAAACCCTTTTCTTCTGAGTTTCCTTAGAAATTGACCTTTTTCTTGAGAAATGTTTTCCCACTTCAAACATTTTCTGAGCATATATCATGTTTTCCAACTTACATTTTCCAAAATCTCATAGCACATGCCTGAATTCTCTGTGCATTTAGGATAGAACACGATTTTGATGATTTAACTAAGTCAAGCATAGTTTTGGTCCTTGGTTCGATTACCCCTGTTAAAGGCGGCAGGAACGGTCGAACCTCGTACCGACAGGTCGAGCCCCATCCCATGGATTTTCCCGCAATTTTCAAAACGGAGGCGAGTATTTCAAAACATTTCCAAAATCCGGTCAAGTTTGAAGCGCGAAAGCGTTTCTTCTTTTTCTCTTCCGCAAGGAAGGGAAGACGGGGGAAAAATTTTGCGACGATAACAGGTTTGGCGACCGTGATGGGACCTGTCTTTGTCTGACCTAAATTATGCTTGACTTAGTTCAATTATCAAAATTATGTTCCCAAAATGTCAGCTCTTTTACTTTCAATATCATGTGAGCCTAGGAGCCTAGATTCTGACCTAGCTGACATTGATTGCATATAGCTTAGGCATGGTTTGGTAGGACCATATTGAGGAGAAATTTTCATGCTCACATAGACTTAGGTCTAAATATAACTCTCCTCAATTTAGGATCTGAATGCAAACAATGTATGCTTCTTCAAAGTTTTCAAAAGCTATCTCTCTAGGATTTAGAGCCCTCTATTTCTTGCATGTGATCATTTTTTTTCAAAACCTCAATTACCTATCATTACCCGGTCTTCACGTTGCTGAGCTCTCTTCCAGAACCCTAGTTCGGGACAGAGCCTCACAACTGGGCCAACTATTTGGGTTAACACCCCCCTACCACGTACCGCGGGCCACAGTCCAAAGTATATCGGTAGGCGCTCAAGGATGTTGGAAAACCTTACCTTAGAATCGGAGTTGAAACTCTATGCCACGTACCTCGGATTTCGATTCGGGTATATCGGCATAACTGGATTGGACAAAGATGATCTGAACCTAGAGTTAGGATTGAGGTCCTACAGCTGTTTTCAAATTGATGCATCTAGAGTCAGCCTTTTAGGGAGTGCTGAATGTGCATAAATGTTTGTGCAGGATGTGATTGTATGTATGATTTTGTCCGTTCTTTATATTTCCCAATGTTTTTTTTAACTCATTAGGTCTTTTCAAAATATCCTTATTTTCCACAAGATCTTTTTTTTCAAACCCTGGATAATTTTTCCAAATATCCCTTTTCTTCCAAAGCTCCAGGCGATTTTACATTCTACCTTTCTACTGGATCTCGAATTTCCAGCTGCATTTTTATCCTGCCTGCAAAATTTTTCAAAATTTCTCATATTTTCCTAAGTCTCATTCCGAGTCTTTCTCTGTTTTCAGTTCGATGGCATCCAGTCAAGTCGATCCTATCTTTCCTGAAGGTCACATCTCCTTCGAGGTGCGACAAGGTCATCCTGAACATCGAGCCCTTAGCACCAGAACTTTCATTCCCCGGTGGTATTATTCCTGGCTAAAGAGCTTTTCCCGAATGTTCCCGGACCATTTGAGCGAGTGCGGATTAGAGCTGGCGTCAGCAGTCGGAAAGCAGACCATCAATGGCAACCTGATCCATGCAATGGCGGAGCGATGGAATCCTCGGACGTGTACCTTCTGGTTCCCATGGGGAGAAATGACCGTTTTAATGGATGAATTTTCAGAAATCATGGGGTTACCAGAACCAGCCGGTCAACCAGGAGACCCATTAGAGCATCAATTCCTTATTAATGTCAAGGGTTTGGACCCCCGAGACTCCTTAGCTCGTATGACAGGCCGCTTGGCCTCTGATTCAGTTGGAAAGAAATGAATATGTTGACCTACTTGAGTTATACCGCCAGTACGGGACCTTCATGGAAGTCAGTTCGCTATCAAGGACAGCTAAAGAAAGGATTCAAAATGCGATGGTCCTGTGCACTGTAGGATTATCCCTCTTCCCAGATAGACAAAACTACATGGACATCAGAATAATCCAACTTATGAGAAGATGGGGAAATCGGCAAACCAATCGCCTCTCTATAGCCATGGCAGCGCTCGCCTTCCTTTATCGAGGTCTGACCCGATTCTCACTTGGAGAGTCCATTTTAGTTGAAGGATGCATCTACGCATTCAGTCCTGGTTTTTCCAACACGTTCCAGCCCGAGCAAGCTCTTTCAGATACAATGGACAAGAACTCCTTCCAGTGGCGCAGTACCGGTCTATGATCAACAACATTCAAGAGGATGACGTAGTCTGGGACTATTTTGATCGGCAGTTGTCTCCTCCCAGATATACCTACGCTTATGGCAAGCGGTTCAAGTTGCTGGGACCATTCTTCTGCACTTATTACCAACCAGAAAGATGTGTTCGGCAGTTCTCTCAAAGGCAGCAGTACGTCGAAGCTCGCTTGTTATCAGGAGTTATGGCAGAGTTTGATCTCACTTCCGCACAATGGTCCGGGGCATATCACTCTGCCCGCTACGGCTGGGATTCCTTTGTCTCTCTTAAAATCTTTCCAGGTCCTAGAGTGTCTGCCGACTATCGTGAATGGTGGCAAATTGTTTGTCCCCCACCTCTTTGTCAAGATCAATAAAATCTTATTCTTCTCATTTTAATAAAGTTCTCTTTCTTTCTATTGTGGTTTGATGACCTCGCCTAGGTAACAAGGCATATTTTCGTTGTTTATTTCTTTTGCAGAAGGAATGACAACATAATTGTCGTGATTCCCACGACGACTCAGTCCCTAGTAATGGGACATCTTTTCCAAATTGTCTACCATATTTTCAGCAAATATTTCTTCCAAAAGCTAATTCCTTCATAATCTAATCAGGTCTTTGCCCTGCATAGAGCATCCATACCATTTGATGGTTGAGACAAGATCAGGCAAAAGAACCACGGCATCCCAGTACTCGTCAGCCTCGAAAGAAGAGATGGGTTCCCCTCGATCCGAGAAGAGTCAAGAGCAGCAGCAAGAAGATGACGGCATAGACCCTCAAATGTATGCCATGTTCAGAAAAATGATGAATAAGATGATGAATGAGCAGCCCGGGACCAGCTCAGAAAGGAATCCATTCAGAGAAAAGTTCCACGGTCGTAGGAGTAAGAAGGCTCCCAAGAAGCAGATCCAGCCAGAAGAGATTTCAGATGAATCAGACTCAACTGAAAACACAGATGAAGAATATGAAGTGCCTCCGGCATTTCAGAAGCGTGGCCAAAGTAAAAGCCACAGATCAAAGAGCAGAGATAAAGAAGAGCCTTTGCAAGCGCAGTTTAAAGAAATGGCCCGAGTTGTCAAGGATCTGCAAGCCCGCGACAAGGGCAAGAAAGTCTTCACCAGTGAGGACTTCTATAACGGCTTAGAAGGGGATGATGATCTGGAGAATCTCCCCCGTAAATTCATCAAATTCGATGGTTCTGGCGACCCAAAAGCGCACCTTTGCTGAATGCTCTCGGTTTAAGAGGGATAACCGAGCATTGTTTCTATGCTTCCCCCGCAGCTTGGAAGGAGTTGCAGCTAAGTGGTATGCTGAGCATATCAACCCCATCGAGCTCAAGGAGTTCGACAAAGTTGTGAATCTCTTTATTGAACGCTTCTTGTTCAACACAGAAGCGCTGCCTACACTAAGTCATCTCTACAATTTAAGGCAGAATGAGAATGAAAAAGCACGGGACTTCATTCACAGATGGAGATCAGCCTGTAATAAGATGAGAGATCCTATCTCGGAAAGGCATGCATTGTCCTTAATCCTCAATAATTTCTCGCAGCCGTTAAGAGGATTGATCTCCACAGCACCATCTAGGACCTTCATTGAGCTGACAGAACGAGCCGAATGGCTCGAGCTGAGTGTGGAAAATGGAGTCTATGAAGGCTTCACCTTTTCCAAGAACAACTCCCAAGGTGAGCAGAAAAAGAAAGCTCACTTTACTTATTCTGCCAGCAACAGCAACAAAGGCCAAAATCGATACAAAGGGCAGAAGAAAGATTACTGCTACGACACCGACAGTTCAAACAACAAGGACCAGAAAGCAAAGCCTGCTCCTCAGTACAGCAAGCCTCCTCAGCAGGATCAAGGGCCAAAACTGCGTGAGAAGACCAAACATGAAGGATGGAGCTACGACAAAAAGTTTACTCCTCTTGACCAATCACTCGAGGATGTGCTCGAGTACATGCTATCAAAGGAAATGGTTAAGTTGCCCAGATTGGCCGATCCCCCTGTGCCCATGGGGAAATGGAAAGATCAGTTCTGCAAGTTCCACAGGATAGTGGGACACAACACTGAGAACTGCTTTGTTCTCAAAAACATCGTGCAAGATCTCATTGAAAAGAATCTATTGGTAGAAGGAGAAGAAGAAGAGAAGATGGACATTCTCAATCACCCCTTCCCTTCGCACACCACATCAGTAGTATCTGCACATCCATTTCTACCGCATGAGCATATCAAGCCATGTTCTGCGCAAGATCTCCAAGTTCAGCATCAGGTGACGGTGCTACGACAAACCGCTCCAGATTCTAAGAAGATGGACTTAATTTCAGCATTCGGTAAAATGAAAGTTTCGGAAGCACCTGTGAAGTCAGTTCCCAAATCAAAAGGAACTCCTGACTTCTTTAAGCAAATCGTTAGACCCAGGCTGGAGAATTCAAGTCAGAAGCCTCTGACCGCTTTATCCAATGTCTCCATCCTTGACTTGGCCAAGAATTCTAGCAAGCACCGACAAGTACTGAATGATTTACTCAGGAAAATCAAAGTTAAGCCCAGTACCACTCCAGAAGACATGGCACAGATTGTGAACTCTGCCATGACCAATGCACCAATCACTTTTTCAGATGAGGACCTTCCAAAGCCTCATTCCTTTCATAATAATGCTCTGTACATTGTCGTTCGAGTCAGAGGAATGACAGTACCGCATGTACTGGTCGATGGAGGTAGTAGCCTCAATATTTGCCCTGAGATGACCGCAAAAGCATTAGGGATCAAGGATGAAGAATATATTCCAGATCCCATCACTATCTATAGGTTTGACAATCATGGTCAAACGGCCAAGGGCAAGATATTCCTGGAGGTGTTCATCAACTATTCAGTGCATTCAGTGCTTTTTCACGTGGTTAATGTACCACCAACCTACAACCTGCTGCTCGGAAGGACGTGGATTCACAATGCTAATGCAGTGTCTTCCACCCTACATCAATGTGTGAAGTGGTCAAAAGGTGGGATGATCACCACAATACTGGGAGAAGACCCAGAAGAAAGGCTCCCGCAGCCCATGATTCCCCGACCATCATTCAATGCAAATATTCCCAGCATCAGGGAAAGCGAAGAGATCAATCTTGAAGAGAATCGAGAAATACTTCAGGCATCCTCAGAGCCATCTCTGCACACAGTAGCCACAACCCGATGGAAAGGTCCTCAATTCTTCAAGGTTGGAGGCCGAATCGACTACAGCACCATTAAGGATCATCCATTGTTTCCACAATTTATGAAGTCAAAAAAGGGATTCGATTTGCTCCTGAAGCATGGCTATCAACCCTTCAAGGGACTCGGCCAGAACGAAGATGGCCGCATCGAGCCAGTGATCCAGAAGTATCGTCCCCACAGGGCAGGATTGGGGTTCTCCGGAGGAAGCTCATCAAGGAAGACTGTTTTTGTCAAAAGGGCACAATGAAGACCATTTGTTATTTTCTTTCTATTCTTTTCCAAATAAGTGTCTCATTTTTCATTGATCAATTCAATCAATAAAATTCCAAGTTTCTTTGTCTATCCGGATGCCATCTACTCCCTTTTTGTCTGTCTCATCATTTTATAATTCAATGCCATTTTATGTATGGTTCTCTTCAAATGATTGCTTGTCTTACTATAGGCCAATTTGTCTGAACCAAATTTCTTCTCCAAAATTTCAGAATGACTTCTCGGACAATCAAGAAGCTCGTTCTCAATCCCAAGGCCTTTCAAAAGTCGACAGCAATTCACAGAATCAAAGCAAGCACCGAAAATGATAAGGTTGCAAAGCAGTCAGATGATTGTGCAGAACACGATCAGTCTCTTCAGGAATTACCGGAGTTCGCCGCAGTTCAGAAGCAGGACGAACCATCTCCTCTAGTACAAGATCCAACTGAAGGTGTCAATATCAGTTCAGAGGAAGATCCAAAAATTCTCCAGATCGGAACCAGTCTGAGTTCAGAAGAAAAGAAAAGGCTTACAAATTTTCTCAAGCGGCATGAAGAAGTGTTCGCATGGACATATGAAGACATGCCAGGCTTAGACCCCAAATTAGTCGAACACCGACTTGTCTTAAAGCCGGATGCTAAGCCAGTCAAGCAAAAGCTGAGAAAAATGGATCCCAGAATAGAACAACAAGTCAAAGAAGGACTTGAAGATTTGCTCAAAGCAGGATTTATCCGAGCTATTGACTACCCGGATTGGTTAGCCAATATCGTCGTTGTCCCAAAGAAAAGTGGCAAAGTGAGGATTTGCATAGACTTCAGAGACCTCAATAAGGCAACTCCGAAGGATGACTATCCACTTCCAAGCATCGATCTTCTAGTCGATAGTACGGCAGAACATGCTATGTTCTCTTTCATGGATGGATATTCCGGCTACAACCAGATTAAGTTGGCCGCCCGCGACCAATCAAAAACTTCCTTCACTACGCCTTGGGGCACTTTTTGCTATACAGTTATGCCTTTTGGGCTCAAGAATGCTGGAGCAACGTATCAACGGGCAATGGCTGTCATCTTTCATGATCAGATGCGCAAAATCATGGATGCGTATGTTGATGATATTCTCGTGAAATCTAAAGAGGAAGAAGATCACCTCGAAGCACTTGATCAAGTCTTTAAAAGACTTATTCTTTACAAGTTAAGGCTTAACCCGCAAAAGTGTGTCTTTGGAGTCGAATCAGGCAAACTGTTGGGTTTTCTGGTCAGCAAAAAGGGAATTGAAGTTGACCCAGCCAAAGCAAAGGCTATTATTGATATGCCACCCCCGAAGAATCTCAAAGAACTACGTAGCCTTCAAGGACGTATGCAGTCAATCCGGCAATTCATTTCCAATTTGGCGATGAGATGTGAGCCCTTCAACCACTTACTCAGAAAAGGAGTGAAATTCGAATGGGGGCCAGAATGTCAGCAATTGTTCGATCGAATCAAGAAGTATCTTCTTAATCCTCCCATCCTGAAGCCACCAGAATTGGGAAAACCTCTTTTGCTATACATCTCAGTCAATCAAGTCGCATGCGGCGGATTCTTGGCGCAATACAAAGAAGGTAGCCTGACATGCCATCTATTATGTGAGTATAACTTTCATAGATTATGAAAAGAGATACTCTCAAATAGAGAAGACCTGCCTAGCTCTGGTATGGATGTGTCAGAAGCTAAGACACTACCTGCTAGCATCAAAAGTCAAAATCTTGTCTAAACTCAATCCTCTCAAGTATATCTTAGAGTAGCCTTTCCTCAGCGGACGAGTCGCAAAATGGCAAGTCTTACTGATGCAGTATGACTTAGAATATGTCTCGCAGCAATCAATCAAAGGCCAAGCAATTGCAGATCAATTGGCGGATTTTCCTCTGGCCGAAGAAGTGAAAGCCGAAGATGACTTCCCTGATGAGCAAATTTGTAATATCCAGCAATTTCCAGTCTGGAATTTATTTTTCGATGGTTCTAAGAATATGGCGGGAATAGGCATCGGAATCCTATTAATCACTCCTGAAAAGGAGATGATTCCATTTTCTCTCAAGTTAGACTTTCAATGCACTCACAATATGACTGAGTATGAAGCTCTGATTCAAGGTCTAAAGATTCTACTAGACTTCAATGTTAAGAGAGTGCATGCCTACGGTGACTCATTACTCGTTGTCAATCAAGTTCGAGCCGAATGGCAAGTCAAAGATTAGAAGCTATTTCCCTATCAGAAAATTGTTTCAGCTCTTGTCAGCAAGTTCAAAGAATTTCAGTTATTCCACATCAAGAGGGATTTTAATCAAGTGGCCGATAGTCTAGCCAGTTTAGGCTCCATTATGGCATTCAGAAATGGAGAATCTTGTCGCTCTTTTGAAATTGGCAGACTTGACCAACCTGCTTTCATTCCAGCGGAACAGGTAAACCAGGCTGAACAAAGGAAGAAGCCTTGGTATTACAATATCAAAACTTTCATAGAAACTGGCGAATTTCCTCCAGAACTCTCAAAGAAAGAGCAACAATCAATCCAGCGTATGTCTACTCGATACTTCATTTTGGCAAATGTCCTCTATCGTCGTGGATTCAGTTCAGAGTATTCCAGATGTTTAGATGAAGACAAAGCCAAAGAAATCGTGCGAGAAGCACACGAAGGTATCTGTGGTGGTCACGTCGGCTACCAAACCCTTGTCAAGCAGATCATCAGAGCAGGTTACTACTGGAAGACTATGCAACAAGACTGTTATCATTATGTGAAGAAGTGTGTGCAATGCCAGATACACGCACCTTCTATTCATGCTCCGGCAAATTATTTACAGTCTGTTGTTTCTCCATGGCCGTTCTCCATGTGGGCCTTCGATGTTGTAGGTCCCATCACTCCTTCAGCTTCAAATGGCCACAAATACTTCCTTGCCGCAACAGAATATTTCACCAAGTGGGTAGAAGCCATCAGTCTCCGCACAGTAGAAGGCCGACACGTGGTCTCTTTCATTCACAAGAACATCCTTTGCCGTTTCGGCATCCCGCATGACATTGTGTCAGACAATGGCAGTCATTTCAAGAATGAAAAGATGAAGACATTCTGTTCAAAATTCAAGATCTATCACCATTTTTTTGCTCCATATTATCCTCAAGGGAATGGTCAGGCAGAGGCCACCAACAAGATTTTAATTCGTATCTTGGAGCGAACTGTGGAAACAGGCCGTGACTGGCATGAGAAGATCCACAATGCACTATGGGCCTATCGGACCACCATTCGCACACCAACGAATGCTACCCCATCAGAACTGGTCTATGGGACAGAAGTAGTATTGCCGCTACATGTTGAGAAGCCCGCTTTGAAATTTGCTTCACTACTGCAATTACCTCTTGATCAATACCAGCAGCAGCGACTAGTGCAGCTAGACTTACTCGACGAGAGAAGGCTAAAAGCAGCAGAGCATGCTCAATCCTATCGCCAGAGAGTAGCCAGGCAATATGCGAAATCTATCATCGAAAGAAGATTCAAAGTCAATGATTTAGTACTCCGATCCACAGCTTATCTCAAGCATCGTTCCGGCGGCAAATGGTCGCCAAATTGGGAAGGTCCCTATGTTGTCAAAGAAGCATTACCCCGCAACTCATATCGGCTCATCAATACCGATGGGGTAGAATTGCCAGATCCTATTAATGCGCGACACTTGAAAAAGTTTTATACTTGAAACATTTATTCTCCTCTTGTAATCCTTCCTGTTTCCTTCAAATAATGATCCAACTTTCTTCCCCAGTTACACTGGGGCATTTTAAAATTTTGTTCTATATGCAGGCAGAATAAACAAATTCCTCATTTCATGCACATGTGCATTCATATGCATCAATTCATATTCATTTGCATTCAACTGCATTAACAACAATCTGGTCAGTATTGGGATTTCAACAAATAGTCCCATCACAATTCCTAAAGATTTAAAATTAAAAGGTCATCATCCATACTGAACCAAAACCCAGCGCTCAGACTGGTATTATTTCAAAATCCAGTACTCAAACTGGCACATTTTCAAAATCCCAATTTTTCAGAAAATCGAGTTCCGACTCGGACTTTTATTTCAATCATTTTCATTTGTTGATCCGGGTTCCGACTCGAGATCTCTCTATGTATTCGAGCTCAGATTTGAGCTCTTCATTTTCTTTCATTGATCCGAGTTCCGACTCGTGATCTCATTATCTTATTCGAGCTCAGATGCGAGCTCTTTATTTTCTTTCATTGATCCGAGTTCCGACTCGTGTTCTCATTATCTTAATTGAGCTCTGATTCGAGTCTCTCATTTTCTTCTGTTGATCCGGGTTCCGACTCGTGATCTCATTACCTCGTTCGAGCTCAGATTCGAGCTCTTCATTTTTTCTCTGTTGATCCAAGTTCCGACTCGTGATCTCATTATCTTATTCGAGCTCAAATGCGAGCTCTTCATTTTCTTTTGTTGATCCAGGTTCCGACTCGAGATCTCTTTAGTTACTCGAGCCTTGACTCGAGCGCTTTATTTCCTTCTGTTGATCCGGATTCCGACTCGTGATCTCTGAATTTTGTTCGAGCTCTGACACAAACTCATCACTCTCCTTTGATTAATCCAAGTCATTTCAATCATCAAATTGCTCGAATTTGATATTTTGACCTCCAAATTCCAATTTAAATCTTCAAATCAGGCAATTCTCCAATTTCGACCTCTGGGTCACCCAATTTCCAATTCTCAATTTCAATTACCAATTTCCAATTTTCGACCTTTCGGTCAATCAATTGCCAAATTTTCGACCTTCTGGTCAATCAACTTCTAATTCTCGACCTTTGGGTCAATCAATTCTCAATTTCGACCTTCGGGTCAATCAATTCTCAATTTCGACCTTCGGGTCACACAATTTCGACCTTCGGGTCAATCAATTTCCAATTTTCGACCTTCGGGTCAATCAATTCTCAATTTCGACCTTCGGGTCACACAATTTCGACCTTTCGGTCAACCAACCCTCAATTTCGACCTTTTGGTCAAATCAATTCTCAATTTCGACCGCCAGGTCATCCAAATTTGTGACCTTCGGGTCATTCAATTTCCAGCAACCAATTTCCCAACTTCCAATTTCGACCTTTGGGTCAATCAATCTCAATATCCAATTTCAATCATTTTCTCTTGCAAGAGACCCTTTTTAGGGAGAGTGCGAGGGAGCTCATTCTTTTCGCATGCTATCCAATTCGTTCACTTAGCCCCTTTTCAGGGAGAGTTTGAAGGGACTCGCGTCTTTGTGAACCGTTTGCAAAACAATTTCCAATTTCACACGAGAAACCCTTTTAAGGGAGAGGCTCGACGGAGACTCGTTTTTCTTGTGACCCCACCCCCCCCCCCCCCCCAATTTCATACTAGGCCATTTTCGTCATGAAAGACCCTCTTTGCAGGAAGAGTGTGATGGACTCGTTCCTTTCATGACCCAATTTTCAGACCTCACTATTTATCGGCCCCCTTTTCATAAGAGAAGCCTAATATTAGGGAGCTTTGACGAAAGCTCAATTTCTCTTCAAAAGTTCATTTTGCAAACACCTCCTCTTCAGGGAAGAGAGGAGTATTTCTCATTTCCCATTCAGGTAAGGGCTAAGCCTGAGTCTCTCTTTTTGGGGAAAAAGAGAGGAGAATTTTCGTCACGGATGTGTTGAGCCAAACTTCAAATACTCACTTTCACTAAGGATTTCAAGAAAATTTTGTCAATTTGTCAAATTATTTGTTGATTTCAGAATCTTTATTGCACTAATCAGTTTACCTTCAGCATTACTTCCAAAAGAGCGAAGCTTTTGCGAAAAGAGATTCAAAACTCAAAATTCTTTCTATTGGCCAACTAAAAGGATGAAGGATAAATCCTCAATATGGCCAGAAAAGAAGATTCAATGTTATTGAAAAGCCGTAGATGATCGATATTGATCGCAGTCAATGGCACATCTTTAAAGGCTATTCTTGTAAGGACGAGGCAGTGAAAATATCCTGAGTGCTAGAAAAGAGAGAATTCACCCAAACCCTGTCTCCTCAAAATCACCTAAGCTGCAATTAAATATCCGCAAAAGGGATCTCTCACCTATCGTCAAGATGAAGACGAATTAGGCGAGTAGACCCCCGGGGCCAAAGAAGATTCGAAACATCTCCAAGATGACGGAGTTTGTGACGGATCCCTCCAGGGAAAGTCCAAAGCACTGTCGAGATGAAGGCAGATGCGATGAACCTCTCGACAATCCCTAAAAGATATTTAATTTCAGCTATCACCCAAAGATCTCCAAACCCATCGCCCAAGAAGGATCAAAACATCTCCAAGATGAAGGAGTTTGTGACGTACCCTTCCCAAAAGAGAGAAAGAGAGGAAAAAGAAAGAGAGAAAAAGTAAGAGCATCTCCAAAATGAAGGACAATATAGCCAAAAAACTCAAAGAGAGCCAAAAGAGTGCAGAAAGACTATCATGAGAGAAGCTCTCAGGATATCAAACTGCCAGATCTATCAAGAATCCTCTTTAATCTTGTGAAATTCTATTATCAATACTCTTTCATCAATTGCTTTCATAATATCAAATTCTCTTTCCCGCTCATATCAAGAAAATTGGTAACTTCCTTGAAGAAGGTCAATTGCGAGCAATTTGGATTTCAAGTCTCGATTCTACAAAGTGAACCTTGCTTGGAGGTAATGCTTTAGGTAGAAAAGAAGGAATATCTTTGCAACAATGTGCAACATTTTCAAAAATTTCAAATCAACAACAAAATTCTCAACATTTTGACAATATTTTTTAGCTATCTTGACATGAAGTGAGAACTTGATGCCCGTCTTTGATACATCCTGACACCAATTTTAAATCCCTCCTAAGGACTTGGTTCCTTCCCTTCTTTGAGAGCATGAACTCTCAGATTGCACACTTCCCTGTGTCCCCACTGTCCCACCATAGACAGTCCCATTTCGGCTTGAGGTTAAGCCACCAATTCCAGCAAAAGGCAATTTCAAAAGCTGATTTTAGTCTCAGCAGTGAGACACCCAAGATCAATCCCTTTTCAAGCTTTAGGGACCCCATTTTCCTTCCTTTTGCAAAAACCCCTGTCGGATTTATTGTGCAAAATCCAAAGGTTCCATCATGGTCTCTTCCTTCGAGGATTCCATTTCATTTTCCACCCGATCAGGATAAGGGTATAAACTTGAGCCTCAATCAAAGAGGTATTTCATTTTCCACCCGATCAGGATAAGGGTATAAACATGAGCCTCAATCAAAGAGGTATTTCATTTTCCACCCGATCAGGATAAGGGTACAAACCTGAGCCTCAATCAAAGAGGTATTCCATTTTCCGCCCGGTCAGGTTAAGGGTACAAACCTGAGTCTCATTTCTATGAGATATTTCATTACCCGATCAGGATAAGGGTACAAACCTGAGCCTCAACCAATGAGGTATTTCCATTTTCCACCCGATCAGGATAAGGGTACAAACCTGAGCCTCAATCAAAGAGGTATTCCATTTTCCGTCCGGTCAGGTTAAGGGTACAAACCTGAGTCTCATTTCTATGAGATATTTCATTCCCCAATCAGGTCAAGGGTTCAAACCTGAGCTTCGTTCCATGCGAGATATTTCTGTCCCATCCAGGTTAAGGGCAAAAACCTGAACTTTGCTCTTACAAAGCAAATCTTTCCTCTTCATTCTTCGTTCCCTATCTACCATCTTCCATGGGCTAATTTCTTCACACCCAGTCAGATCCTTCTAACTGGGGCATTTTTTTTATGTATAGCCCAAATTTGGTGTGTTTTTCTTTGCCACTAAGCTCGACCATGAGCCGGCTTAGTAGCAAAGAGGGGCATCTGTAAACACCCCAAATTTTCACTCACCTCCCCGACAGTTCCACCAAGCATCATCATCCAGCCTCTGAAATCGCTGGAGGGCAAAATGGTCATTTTCTAAGCCCGGACCTTGCAAAAGTCCAAATTTCATCCAAAACTCTCCAAATTTCTCTAATTTTAACTCAGATGTTCAAAAATTTATTCCTGACAGGAGACAGACAACTCCAAGTCTTGGTTCAAGATTGCATTTCATAAGACATGACATTGCATATCATTGCATGAGCATTTCAAATCACTGCACTACACAGCATGTCATTTCGAGGTCCAGAACTCTTGATTTCAAAATTTTCAATTCAGATTAGAGTTTTAACCCTTTTCAAAATTGATTTCAAAACCCTGGGTCTTCAAAATTATCAATTCTTCTCATTTTACCCCCAGGACTCTGAATTTTAAAATATTTTCTCAGGAAAACGATCTGGATAGTTTTCAATATGGATTTCAGCCACTTCACCTCAGATTTTGCCCTTTTGACAATTTCAAATATCCTCCTTTTACAAAATTGCCCTACAGGGGCCAACTCTTTCCAAAAAAATCCTGTTTTACCAATTAGTCCAGATTTTATGAAAATTCCAAAAAGAAGTTGTTTTATCCTTATGTCAGTAAATAAGCAATGTGGGACGCACACTGAGGTGGCGTCACACAAGCTTTTCTTTTGAAAATTTGAATTTTGAAAAACCCAAAAATATAGGAGCCTTGTCCCCTGGATTGGTGCCACTTGTCATTTCTCTCTCCTCCCATTTCCATGCCAAGTGTCAGTGTGGGGCTACCCTAAGAAGCTGCCACATGTCATCCCATTTATCTACCATGTGTCACCTTATCCATCCTACGCCATGTGTCAATCCAAGATTACCAAGAGATGCCAAGTGTCATAGGTTGTCCTGTCTAGAAAAGTGGAGCTTGTCTCCTCTGAGGTGGCGCCACTTGAAGTGTGTCTCCTGCAAGGGACACGTGTCAACCCCTCCCTCCTTCTAGAAAAGTAGCCTGACACATGTCTCTCCCTACTTTTCTCAGAAAAGTAGGAGACATGTGTCACTCCTAGATTCCTCCAGAAAAAGTAAGCTTGTCTCCTCTAAGGTGGCGCCATCTGGAGTGTGTCTCCTGCAGAGGACACATGTCAAGCTCTCATTCCCTTAGAAAAAGCAAATGCCATGTGTCATTTCCTGCTCTCTTCAGAAAAACTAGAATTCAAATGTTCAAATCTCCTCATAGGTGGCGCAAATCCTGAACTGCTACCTTTTCCATGTTGTCTGAGATGGCGCCACATGGCTTAGCCCTCCTTCTCTCCCCTCTGCCACGTGTCATTCTCTGCTTCTTTCAGAAAAAAACAGGTGACACATGTCTCCTTCTAACTCCTTCAGAAAAAGTAGAGGACACATGTCTTCTCCCTACTTTTCTCAGAAAAGTAGGAGACACATGTCACTCCTGGCTTTCTTCAGAAAAAGCAAACCATTCAAAATTCAAACAAGGCCTAGGTGGCGCAAATCCTGAGCCATGATTTTTTCAGATGGCCTATGAGGGCGCCACATGTCACTTCCCTCCTTTTCCTCCCTCTTGCCATATGGCATTGTAGGAGCCACCCTGAGGTGGCGCCACATGTCCATCCTCCATTCCTCCAGGGCCAACCTCCATTTGAAATTCAAATTCTCCTCTGAGGTGGCGCCATTTGAGAAGGCCTCTCCAGACAGCTGACACTTGTCCGCCACATGTCCAGACCTCCCTGCATCAGAAAAAGTAGAAACCCCCCCCTATGAGGTGGCGCATTTTGCTTCCTCCCTTCATGTTCTCCTGCCACATGGCATCGTAGGAGCCACTCTGAGAAAATGCCATATGTCAGCCCCTCCTTTCCTGCAGAAAAAGCAAAATTTCAAACATTTGAACTCCCCAGAGGTGGCGCCACATGGCATGCCCCTACTGTTCCAACTTTACACCTCAGAACACCTTTTGAGGTGGCGCCATTCCAGGACTCCACTTGGCTCCATTTTTATTCTTTATTTTAATTTTAATAAAAGTAGCCCACCATGAGGTGGCGCCACCTGAGGACTCCCTACAAAAGGTGAGTTTGAATTTCAAATTCCAAGAGAGCACCCTCTGAGGTGGCGCCATCTGGGAGTTCCCTGCAGAGAGAATCAAGCAAGCTTTTGAAAAATTCCAAATTCCCCCTGCTGAGGTGTCTCACCCACAAAATTCCCATTTTTTTTATTTTCTCAAAAAAATCAAAAATAGCCCCATGAGGTGGCGCCACCTGAGGGCTCCCTGCAAAAGCCAAATTCGAATTTCAAACCCCCAGATAGCACCCCCTGAGATGGCGCCACATGGAGGGCTCAGATTGAGCCTGTTTGAAATTCAAAATTTTTCAGAAAATTTATAAAAACAAGGCTCCACGCCCAGGAGAGGGGAGCATCTTTGGAGACCATTTTGTGAACTTGAAAATCTGACCTAGCCCCCCCTAAAATCTGATTTTGAACTTTGGAAATCGTGCCCCCTTTGGCTCATTGGAGAAGGTGGAGTAAAGTTCGTGCAGTGGCCAATCCGATTCAAACATAGCTCGATTTTGGTGAACCATACGAAGCTCGGAGCGAAGGACGAAGGAAGCTCGTGATAGCTGCCCCTTTCAAGAGCTTCTATGTTGCGTAATGAAGCAAGGTGCACTTCTTTTTCCCTTGATGTGATTCCATAATCCGAATCAGGAGTCGTTTGAAGAAAGAGCTCATCCGAGGGATGGATTGAGCTGTTCTCATAAAACGACATATATAAAAATGTTTCATTATGCTTCCTTGATGATTTTTAACATTCATGTAGTTAGCTAGGTTTAATTTGCATTTTATTTCATTCATTTAGCATATTTCATGAATTAATTAGGATTAATTTAGCATTTATTTCAATTCTGCTTATTTTCAGTAGGTCTCTGTTTTTTGTCAGTCAGTCCACACGTCATTTCATGCATTTATTTTTTATTAAAAATCTCAAAAAAATCATGGAATGTGCCCTTAGGTGTCCCTGAAATTTTGCCAAAAATTCGGAGGCATTTGAATTTTTTTACTGCGGTAAACATTCAAAATGGCAAGTCGGATTTTGTTACTCGGGATGCGTTTTGAAAATCATTTGCCGACTTGTAAAATCGAGATATCCCTCATGAAAGATCCGATTTTCGATCCGAAAGATGTTCTGAATTCGGGAGAATGGCTAGTTTGTAATATGATTTTCTCAGATTTTTATGAATTTTTTTAATGTCTGACAAAAATCCGAGAGTTCGGGACACGTGTCAGAGCATAATTTGGGCCTCTGAGATCTTGGATCGACTTAGGGCTATGGTTTCGCTTTGTGTGTTGCTCTAAATCCAACAATGTAAAAAGTGAAAGTTATTTCCGTGGTGTCTTCTCTTTTCATCTGAAAGCCTGTAATTTTTAGAACAGTGTTGACCCCTGTTTCGGATTTTTCATGCCAGTCCTCTGTTTTGCTACATTTGTCTGTTCTGTTGATTTAGGCAGAAATAATTACATTTTTATCTGTGTTTATGTTGATCAAATGCCAAAGTCATAAACATGAAAGTTCTTTATTTAGGTGTCGTGAGTATCTATGATTAATTTCATAAATTTCCATGGCTGTCTTATATTTGTTTTGCATTTTACATCAGATTAGGGTGATTTTTACCTCTGTCAGAACTAAATCCCTGTTTCTGAACTCACCATGGCTCAAATCCCGAGGCTGTAAAAACCAAAAATGTTCCATTTCGGGTCTTTTAGCAGTATGCAAAATATCAGAAGTTTTCATGGTGTAAATCTTGCATTATCATGTTAAGCATTGCATTTGGTTTGGATCCATAGGCAAAATCCACCATTTTAGGACTTTCTGTAAATTTTAGCATTTAAATCATATCATTTCATGATTTTTAGCATTCTAGGATGTTTATCAGAGCAAGTAGATGCTTCATACCGAATTTGGTGCAATTTGGAATCCATTTGAGGTTCGGATTAGCCATAATATCAAAACAGGGTCCCGCAGGACCTAGATCCAAGCGAAAAACAAGCGAAATTCGTTATTTTGGATAAATTACAAAATGTCAAATTCTGATTTTACAGTCTTAATGTGTTTAGCAGCATGTCATCATGTCCCTTACTGCATTTCATCATCATTGAATTCAATTTGAATTTCGAAATTTCGATTTTACCAAGTTTTCCTTCAAAAAAATCCTGATTTTAAAGGTGTAACTTTAATTTTAGGGGTATTTTGGTCATTTTGACCCCAATTCCGAATTTTAAACTGTTTTCCACTGAATTCCCTGCATTTACATCATTTCAAATATCAAGGAAGCATGAGAATAGGGTTTATATCCAATTAAATCCAATAATTTCACAATATTATTGGAAAATCTTGGGAAAACCCACATATTCGAGCTAACTCTATTTCAAGTTTGGTAGGGACATTCAAATGAAGGAGCTGAAGTATGCAAATTTCTTTTATTTCATTTATTTAGTGATGTAATAATGTAAAATTTGGAATAAGAGATTTAATTTCCTGCTTAGACTAGGATGCATATCATATAGTTTAAATTTATGCAATATCCTGCTTATATGCTTCATGCATTTTATTTCAAAAGCACTATGGATGTACACGAATGGCACGTGCACCAACTCTTAGGGAGTTGATGGACTCGGTGGGATCCATATTTACGGCCCTAGTCGGAATATGGACGAGACCCAGATCCATCATCTTTCTACTAGTCACATAGAGCCTACACTCTTAGGCTATCTTAAAATGCACATCATATTTCCAAAGTTTTCAAAATCATGTGCATCAAATCAACTAAGTTCTGAACATATTCATGTCCACAGTCAGAATATGTGAAGGATTTATTTGGACTTAATGCACATTTTTCAACCAATTCCTCAGAAAATCTTTTCAAAGGGCATTCATTTACTCATATCATTGGCATCATGAAATCATTGATTTTCTCAAGATTTTCTCAAGAAAACTTCATTCTCAAGAAATCGATTTCTCAACAAACTCTAAGGATTTTTCAAAATCGGTTTTCCAAAGACAAGTTTTTCCACAGTTTTCCCTGGAAAATGATATTTTCTTAAGAGATTCAAAAGAGTTTTCCAATCTTTCTCCAAGATCAAAATCGATTTCCAAGTATTTCATGGGTAAAAATTCCTAGGATTTCAATTTCCCAAGTTTTGAATTTCCTTCCCCAATGAGTTTTCCTATAAATTTTCTATTATTTTCCTAAGAAAACTCTCAAAGTCCAAGTTTTCCTAAGAAGTATTTCCCTTTTCAAAGGTTCACCTTTTCCTCAAGAATCACTTCCATTTTCCCAGGATTTTCAACCATTCATGATTTTCCTACATCTTTATGAACTTTCCCGTGATTTCAAAAACCCTTTTCTTCTGAGTTTCTTGAGAAATTGACCTTTTTCCTGAGAAATGTTTTCCCACTTCAAACATTTTCTGAGCATACATCATGTTTTCCAACTTACATTTTCCAAAATCTCATAGCACATGCCTGAATTCTCTGTGCATTTAGGATAGAACACGATTTTGATGATTTAACTAAGTCAAGCATAGTTTTGGTCCTTGGTTCGATTACCCCTGTTAAAGGCGGCAGGAACGGTCGAACCTCGTACCGACAGGTCGAGCCCCATCCCATGGATTTTCCCGCAATTTTCAAAATGGAGGCGAGTATTTCAAAACATTTCCAAAATCCGGTCAAGTTTGAAGCGCGAAAGCGTTTCTTCTTTTTCTCTTCCGCAAGGAAGGGAAGACGGGGGAAAAATTTTGCGACGATAACAGTTTTCCAGCATAGAAATAATTTTTATTTTACTGTTTTAGTGTTTATTTTATTGTTTTCCATTAGTTAATGCATGATTTCCTAAGTTTCTTAGATTTCTGTGTGCTTTTTAGTTTAGAACAGAAAAGAGTATGCTGTTTTGGATTAAAATATTTACTGTTAATTCCTGATTTTTTTATATGTAATACATGCATATGTAAATAAACTATTGTAAAAAAATCAGAGATTTTGGGATTCGGTAACCCTGTCAGAAAAATCAGACATCAAATCGGGTTTTTAAAACTTTAAAATCGTTGTTAAAATCAGGAAGGTAACTTGCTGCTATGATATTTTTCTCATCTTATATTCGATTTGAGATCTGTAAAGTGCCATGGATTCATATTAATTAGATATATCTACTGTGAAAGTTTGAAATTTTTTGATATTTGTTTAGTATTTTTCCTCTGTCAGAGAATCGGATTTTAAATTTAAAACTCGTTAGGGTTTACCAAAACCCTAATCAGACTTGTGTTATTCATAAATCTCAAACCACAGATCCGATTCATGATCTGTAAAAAGTGAGTATTATTATTTTTCTAATCACTATTTACTGCTAAAATTTAAGATATTTTAGATCAGTTTTTCTATTTATCCTTGTATTTTCAATCTGAAGTGTCTGTTTTAACTCGTGTTTGGTTTGTTATATTTTAGTTCAGATTGCCGGAAGGGTTTCTCCCTAACCGAAGATGATTTTTCCGATATGTAAATTGGAAAATCTCTGTTTTTTTTCCTAGTTTATCTCTGTAAAAATTCCGAATTTTTCATGGAGTATTGACCCCTGATTCGGGTCTAACGTTGAAACTGGTTTGTGACCTAGGTTAAAAATAGCTTATTTCAGGGTTTTAATGCAATTTTTGGATTAAAATAATATCAAAAATTTATTTTTGCAATTCCAATCTGATTTTAGGGTTATAATAAGTGTTTGTACCAATTTTTATGAAATTTAGAATTCATTTGATGTCTGAATTAATAAAATTGCAAAACAGGATACCTGAAAGATCCAAAAACACTGATAAAATCACAATTTTGGTGATATTTCTTGATTTTCGTGTATAAGTTCATATTTTTAGGGTTTGTTCATGTTTAGAATCATATTAGGATGTTTCATATTTGATTTTATGTTTATTTTCATCATAAATCTCAAGTTTTATCAAAATCTATTTCAGAAAACCTTGATTTCAAGGCCATAGTCTTGCTATCAGGGGCAATTTGGTCATTTGACCTCAATTTTGAAATTCTAAACCCTAGTTTTCACATTATTAAGCATGTCATATCATATTTAGTTTGATTTATTTTTATTTGAACTTCAAAACTTGCATTTTACCAAATATCTTTCTGAAAACCTTGATTTCAAGGCCATAGTCTTGATATCAGGGGTATTTTGGTCATTTTGACCCCCAATTTTGAAATTTCAAATTTCATTTTCATATTTATTCAATCTTATTTCATATTTTATCAATTTTGATTCAAGGGAATCATGGAAAAGGCTTATATCTAGCAAAATCCAGTAATTTCTAGATATTACTGGATAAATCTAGAAAAGCCAACATATCTTCACTAACAAAGTCTTCTAGTTTTGCACGAACATTGAAGACTTTACTTTATTTTAATTTCCTGTATTTAAATTCAATGGTGATGTAAATTAAATTAAATTTGGAATAAGAATTTAAATTTCAGCTTAGACTAGGATTGCATTGCATATAGTTTAATTCTGCAAATATTAAATGTCTGATGAATGTATCATTCATGCACATTTTCATAAATTCACTATGGTCTACACAAATGACACGTGCACTAGCTCTTATGAAGTTGACAAACTTGGTTGAATTTGTATTTATGGCCATAGTCAGAATACGAATGAGACCCAGATTTGTAATCTTCGTATTAGCCACATTCAGCCTACACTCTTAGGCTAACTTCAAAAATGCACTGCATTTCTCAAAAATACAAAAAGAATTTCCTCAATTCCTCCAAATCAAGCCTTTCAAATCCATATTCATTCATTTCATTCAATTTTCAATTTCAATTTCAATTCAGAAAATCAATTTTCTCAAAAATTTCCTAAGTCTTACTCAAAAATCGATTTTCTCAAAATATGGATTTGCCAATGATATTTCAAGTATTTCCCAAGTTGCAAATTCGATTTTCTAAGTTATATTTTCAATTTCAAAGTTTGAATTCACAGAAATCAAGTTTTCCAAAGTTATTTCACATTTCTCAGAATCGATTTTCACAAAAACCTCTAGATTCTTCAGAAATCGATTTTCACTTTCTCAAATACAGTATCTCAATCATGATTCACGATTTTCAAAGAGTTTATTTTCCAAATATTTTCCAATATTCAAATCAAACATCATGTTTTCAAATATGCATTTTTAGAAATTCATAGCACATGCCTGATTCTTTGTGCATTTAGGAATTAGAATATGGTTTAGACAAGTTGAACAGAGCAAAGCAGTAGATTGATCCTTGGTTCAATTACCCCTGGTAAAGGCACCAGGAACGGTTGAACCTCGTACCGACAGGCGAGTCCCATTCTTCAAAATTATCCCGCATTTTAAAACGGAGGCGAGTTATTTTCAAAATCTTTTTCAAAGGTCAGTTTGACTCGCAAAAAGTAAAAATTTTGCGATGATAACATCGACCCCCTCTCCTCTTCCCTCCATTTCCTTTCCCTTTTTCCCTCCTTTTCTTTCCTTTCTCCCCTTTTCTTCCATTCTTCTTCTTTCTTTTCTTCTTTTCTTTCTTTCCCTTTTTCCTTCTTTTTTCTTTCTTTCTTTCCTTTTCTTTTTCTTCCTTCTCTTTCCTCCCTCTCCTTCTCATTCACATACAACCCTCTCCCTTTTTCTTCTTCTCTTCCCTCTTCCTTTGTTTCCTTTTCTTTTTCCCTTCTTCTTCTTCCCTTTCTTTCCTTCTTCCTTTCAACCCTTTCTTCCTTTCCCCCCTTCCTTCCTTTCCCTCCTTGGTCCAACCCACACCATAAGGGCTTCCACCTTTCCAATTCTCAACAGACCACATGGCTGTGCTTCCTCTCCCATGCACACCTCTCCTCTCTCTCTCATTAAATCCATCTCACTCATTAAAACCTAAGTTTTGGGTTTTTATGAGGAGAACCAAAAAAAAAAAACACACGGATGCCTCTCTACCCTCTCAACCCCATCTTCTTTCTATTCTCAAAGAGAGACACTCATACGATAGATACACTACATGGCTGAAACTCTCCTCCTTTCAGCCCAACCAACCCTAGCAATCACCTCTCTCCAGCTCTCTCTCTCCCCTCTCTCTTGATCCCTCTTTGATTCCAGCTCTATCTCCTTCACACTCAACAACCTTCAATCGTGTAGCAGCCACTTCAACGGCCTCTTCACATCAAAGTAGCAGACTTCCACTTCACACGGTAGCTACTTCCTCCCTTGGTGGCTTCACCTCCAACACAACAGTCATCAACCACCTTCTCCATTGCAGCCTCCTTGGCTACCTTTCCACCTCAAGGCAGCAAGTCTCCTCCTCCAGCAGTGCAGTCACCCACGGCTCCCAACTGGATCAACACCAGCCATCTACTTCAGCCATAGTCCAGCCGGTGCAAGAATCGAGTTTCTGGCTAGCTTCCTCCAGTCATTGCTACACTTCATCCTTGAAGTATCTCTCCTTCAATCAATCCAAGTCAACCCAAGGTAATCTTCTTTGCTCTCACTTGGATTCTACTATTGAATTGTATCAAGATCATGCAATTTTCACCATTATCATCCGTCGGATCTTGAGCTCCTATACTTGATATCCGTGATGACCATATGAAATCAGCTTAAAAGACTAAACCTACAGTAGTGAGAGTGATTTGTTTTCCATTGGATGGCTAAAAATAATTAGATCTTTATCCTATAGGTTTATGCCACTTAAGAGAGAGGATTCATCCATTCAATGGATTGAATCTCTCTTTTAGAGATGCAAAAGCAAATATACATCATGCTCCCCTGTTGAGTTTGTTTTTATTTTCATATAGCTATCATGTTTAAATATTACGTTTAGGTTAGTTTTATCAATGCTTCATTCATGGACTATAGATTTTATTAGCCTTTGAATTAGGATTCATAGATTTAAATTTATATGCATGGGATCATCGTTATTTCATGTGCAAATTTTCATCTTTAAATTTTTAAAATTTTATGTTAGTTAAGGTTGCTTGTTGTTAATTTCATACCGAAAATTTGAGTCCATTTGGGTTCTAGAACCCCATTGAATAAATAGAATGCTAAACCGGGTTTTCAACCTTCTGAAGATTCCAGATCTCCTTTTAGTAGAGTTGTCGGTCTGAGATATCCCCCATCAGAGATCCGATTCATTCCCAAAAAAATACTGTAGATCCCTGATAGAACCTATTATTTTTTCAGTATTTTTTTTGAATTTTTCTAAAAGTATTTTGTCTCTGCCAAAAATCAGATTTTCTAGACATCTGTGGAAATCTTGTCATCTGTTTGTCAGGGTCTAGACCGATCATAATCTGCTATGGCGCTTGAACCTGTAGGTCCAATGCCAAAACCATCAAAAGAGAAGTTGTTTCTAATAAACTCATCTATCATTTCCCATAATTTAAGGATTTTTAGGGTTCGAATCTCTATTTTTTCAGATTTTACAAGTTCACTATTGAATTCCCTATTAATTCAATTTTATCAGGATTAGAGGTCTGATAATCCTTTGTGTCCTTCCAATCCATAGGTTTAATGCCAAAACTGTCAAAAAAGGAATTGTTTCTATGTGTGTTGGGGCCATCCTACTAAAATTTTGGCCATTTTTTCCACAGTTTACCATTTTAACTGTATTTTTTGTGAAAACCTGTCAGACTTCCCTTAATTCTAGAGTCATCGGATTTTGACCGAACTTGCCAAAGCTGTAAAGCTCCGACAATAGGTCAAATCCTAAATCTGTAAAAGGAATTTTTTTTTGACTAACTGTTCTATGTCACCTCATAAAATTTGGGGAATTTCTATGGTAGGTTAGTACCTCAAATTCGGTTTTTATTAGAGCAAATCTAGGATGTTAAGAAAAAATAATATAATTTTGGGTTTTTATTTAAATTTCTATATTGAAAAATACCAAAAATATTAATTTTCGGATTCTATTCTATTTTTAGGTTTAGTCTAGGTGACCATGCCAAATTTGAGCCAATTCCAAGCTCATTTGCTTTTTGTGTTGGTTAATTATCTAAATTATGCTCTATTTTTCTAAAATGCACAGAGAATCAGACATGTACTATGGATTTTTGAAAATATGCAAGTTTGAGAAATATGATGTTTGCTTGGAAAATTGAGATGTACTTAAAAAATGATTGAAAAAGTGCTTGAAAATGGAATTCCTGGGAAAATCATTGAATTTCATTGGAAATAAAAAATTTGCATTGGAAAATGAATTCTCAGGAAAACTTGAACTTTGGGAAAATCGATTTTGAGATTTGGATTGCTTTTCTGAGGAAATGGATTTGAGAATGTTGAGAAAATCGGGAAGTTCTTTGAAAAATGATTTTTGAAATGGAAAATGGATTATCAGGAAAATGGGAACTCTGAGAAAATTGATTTTTGAGATTGGAATAGCTTTTTCTAAGAAAATCGATTTCTGAATAGGATTTAAGAATTCTAGGAAAATCAATTTCAGAAATAATTCAAAGAACTTTGGAAAAATTGATTTTGGGATTTGAAAATGAAATTGAGAATGTGGAAATCTTGGGAAATCATAATTTGAACTTGGAAAATACTTTGAAATCTCGTTTGAAAATTTAGAATCCTGAGAAAATCAAATCTTGAGAAAGACTTGGAAATTTTTGGGAAAATCAATTTCTCTGAAATGAAATTGAGAAAAGAGTTTTAAAATAATGCAAATTGAACGAATGAATATGAATTTGAAAGATATTTCATTGAGAAATTGAGAAAATCCTTTTGAGTTTTAAGAAATGCAATGCATTTTTGAAGTTAGCTTAAGAGTGTAGGCTGAATGTGGCTAATACGAAGATCACAAATCTTGGTTTTCTTTGTATTCTTACTATGGTCATAAATACTAATCTCACCAAGTTTGTAAAATCCCTAAGAGCTCATGCACGTGCCATTCGTGTCAACCATAGTGATTTGGAAAAATGTGCATATGCATCATACATCAGATATTGATTTTTTCAGAAATCAAACTATATGCAATGCGGTCCTATTCTAAGCTGAAAAGTAACTCTTATTCCAAATTATTACATTCAATATAAAATTGAATTGAAATGAAATAAAAAAAATAAAAATCTTCTTCCTAGATATTCCTGCAAAACTAGAAAACATGTTAGCACATAAATGTAGGTTTATCTGAATTTATCTAAAAATATTGGAAATTATCGGATGTTATTCAGATATAAACCCAAATTCATACCCCCCTTGATATAAACATGAGAAATAAGGAATAAATTTCGAAAATAAACTTGGAAATTCGAAAATGGGGTCAAAATGATCGAAATGCCCCTAATGACCTTGAAATCAGGGTTTTCTGAGAGAATTTTTGGTAAATTTTAGAAATTTGAAAATTTGAAAATCAAATAAAATAAAATCAAACAAAATATGGTAAAATATGATGATATGCATAAAAATTTGGAAAATTGAAGTTTGGAATTTCGAAATTTAGGTCAAAATAACCAAAATGCCCCTAATAACAAGACTATGGCCTTGAAACCAGGGTTTTCTGAAATAAATTTTGCAAAAGTTGAAATATGAAATGCAAATGACATTAAAAATAACCCTAATATGACATGACGTGCTTTTTTATGTGATAAAAACCTTAAAATGGCAAAAATATCACAAAATATCAAATTTGACTCGATTTTCGCCTCTGAACTTAAAAATAAACTAACATACAAAGCAAATAAACTTGGATTTGAGTCAAATTTGGCATGGACACCTAGACTAACTTTAAAAACAGAATTAATCTTGAAAATCTATTTTTTTATTATTTTTTAATGTGAAAAATAGCTAAAAATCCTAAAAATCAATATTTTGGCTAAAATGCTAATTCTAAATTAGATTTTGGATACTAAACTTCCATAAAAATTTCTCAAATTTTATGGGGTGACAGAGGACAGTTAGGCAAAGATTTTTTTCTTTTACAAATTCTGGTTTTGACCTATGGTCGAAGCTTGAAAGCTCCGGCAAGTCGGATCAGAATCCAGCGACTCTAGGACTTAGGGCAGACAGATAGGTTTCGAGAAACATTATGGGAAAATGGCAGACAGATGAGAAAATATCTGAAATTCTGGGAAAATGTTTCTGAAAAATAGAGAAATATTTTCTATTTTTACAGTATTGGGATTAGGGTCATAGTTTGGGAGAGAGCAAAGGATTATTAGAGACTTAGATCTCTGAAATTCTCAGACATGGGAATCTGACAGACAGTGAAATTAAATCCGCGAAAAATACTTAGGCTATTCTAAAAATTCTTAAATTTTAAGAAAAGACAGAGGGAAGGGTTAAAATCAACTTCGATGTTGGAAGTTTTAACATCTACCTTATGAGTTGAATGGACACAGTGGGTTAGGGTCGGTCTAGACCCTTACAAGGAAGAAGTCAGATTTTCCCAAGGGTCTGGAAAAATCGATTTTTAGCAGGGATCAAAACTACTTGGCAAAAGCTAGGAAAACACTGGAGAACAATAGACTCTGATAGGGACTCACTGTATTCTTTTGAGGGAAATTTGGATCGTCCATCTAAGAGATCTCGGAGGTTTTTGTCTACTAAAATAGAAATTGGAATTTGTGGAGGGTTCGAAACCCAGTGTCAATCTTTTATTTTTTTATGAACTTTCAAATTTCAAACTAATCCAATTTTTTTTTAAGAAGTTTAATGACACATAAATATAAAGATCATAAAATCTACAAAATTTATTGATGAAGGAATCCACACAAAATAACATCTGGATCATACTTATAAACGAAAACTTATATATTCTAAACTAAATGTTAACAAAAACCACACAAAGTGAATAAAATGAATAATGAAAATAAATTAAATGCATTACTTAAATATGAAACTACATGGAATATGAGAATAAAATAAAGTTGACAGGGGTATGATCCATTTAATGTTGGCTATTGGTGGTAGAGGGATCCGATCCATGGATCAGACAGATTGCTCTATTTAGCCCGGGTCACCTATTGCATGCATATAAAATAAGCTATTCCATCCGTATGAACCCAATGTTGTGACTGGATTCACGCCAACCCTTCTTTTTTTTTAAAAAAAAACAATAATAATAAGACATACAAAATAGACTTACCTTGAAAAAACTTGCATCGGCTGAAGGATGGGCTGGAGATGAAACCAATGGGACTGTTACCTTGATGGAAGCTGGAGCTGCTTCAATTGCAATGGCTGGAGTGGCTGGTAGCAAGGATGTGCTTGCAATTTGAAGGAGATGGACTCAAGCAAGGCTGCACCGATTGAGGTTCTTGAAGATTGAAGTAGGGCTGCAAATCGCTGGGCGTTTTGGTGGTTGAAGAATGGCTGCAACTTGATGTGGGCTGCAGCCAAAGGGAGGAGCAGGGGCTGGAGATGGTACTGTTGAAGGTAGGCTCCAAAAGTTGTTGTTGATGGAGGCTGGGCAATGGCTGAAGGTGAGTAGACCCGCTGCTTCTAAGGTTGGGCTGAAACCTCCTGAAGGAAGCAACTATGGTGGTTGCAATGCTACAGCCGTGGTGGTTGGTCTTGCTTGCTAGAGGTACTTGCTGGACCGGTGGAGGTTGAAGCTATCTGTGGTTGGAGCTGCTGCACAAGCTGGAGCAATGATGGTGGTAGGGCTGCTATGTAAGGAGGGTGAAGAGAAAGAGGGAGAGAGAGATAGAGGGAGCTGAATGAGAGGTCAATCTCCCAGCCGTGTGATTGTATTGGATGATGACTTAGGGAAAATAAAAATCAATTCCCTAAGTTTTAATGGGAAGTAGGTTTAATGAGAGGGGAGAAAGGTGGATCCAAGGTGTACGTGAATGGGCTGGGCCTTATGGTGGTTGGACAATAGGGAATGGGAAAGAAAGAGAGGAGGGAAAAGAAGAAGGAAAGAAAGGAAAGAAGGGAAAAAAGAAAGAAAGAAGAGAAGGAGGGAAGAAAGAAGAGGGAAAGAAAAGAAGAAGAAGGGGCTGTACGTGAGTGGAAGGAGAAGGGAAAGAAGGAAGAGGAGAAAGGAAGAAAGGAAAAGAAGAAAGAAAAAGAAAAGGAAGAAAGAAAGAAAAGAAGAAAGAAGAAAGGAAAGAAAAAAAAAGAAGGAAAGGAAAGGAAGGAAAAAAGGAAAGGAAGAGAAAGAGAGAGGGGGCTGGTCGACCCCTCTTGTGGGTCCCACCTCTAAAAAAGAAATAATAAAATAATAAATAAAATAAAAAAATGATAAAATAAAGTAAAAGAAATATTTATTATTTTTTTTAAAAGAAAATACAAGTAGATAAGCCATCTCAGAGTGGGCTCACTTTCCAAATTTGAAATTCATTTTGAGAATCATAGGGGAAGAATAGTCTTTTTAGAAAAATTCTCGAACGAAATGAGCTATTTTTGGCAGTTTTTGAAACGAGCTCAAAATTTGAAGTTCAATACCCCGTTGCAAAGCAAATCCAGTTTAGAATTTGAAAATTTGAGTTTGAAAGAGATCCAAATTGTTTTTCTTGAGAAAATATTTCCAAATTTAGAATCCTAGGGGTAAAAATATCAATTTTGGAAACCCAGGGTTTGAAATTGATTTCTGAAAGTTTTTAAAACACAATCTGGATTGAAATTTATAAAACTGGAGTTCTGGACTTCAAAAATGAAATGAAATGTTATGAAATGCCGAGAAATGATATAGAATGATGAGAAGTGACATGAAATGTTATGCGAAATGCTAGCCCTGAATGAAGAAATTTGGATATTAAACCCCGATTGACACTTGTACCAGTTCAAAAAGTGTTAAATTTGATAAAATTTGTAAAATGATTCAAGAAATGGTTTTCGGGTTCTACCGAACCAAGGTGACACTGAAAATTGGAGTTTGAACTGGATTGAACTGAAATAAACTAGATTGAGCTGGGTTCTAAGGTTTCAGAACTCAAGTGAACTGAGAAGACACTGACTCGACTGAACTCCCCGAATAAATCTTCCAAAAAAGTTGCCATTTTTAGAGAAATGATACGGACTGGTCATTGGGGTGAAGTGAATTACAGACTAGAGTTGGGTTTGAGCTGGAACAAATGTCAGTAATACTGAGATGAACTAAAATTGAAGCTCAAACACTAGCTCAATTGACTCGACTCAGCTCAATTTCAGCTGAAAGAGCTAAAATGGGCTCCTGGACACTTGGAAATGGTTTTGAGCTGAAACTGGAGCACTTGAACTCTTGGTGAGCTCAAACTAGACTCTGAGGAATAGGATTGACTGAGAATGACTATCTCGAAGACAATTGGCTTGGATTTGAGTGAGAAATGAGCTCATTTCTAAAGAAATGATCCCATTTTGGCAGGAATGGTCAGAAATGAAAATGGTTTGTTCATTATGAGTTCAGATGAACTTGAAATGACTGATATTTTAACTGTTCTAAACTGATCAATGAGCTTGGTTGACTTCGACTGACTGAGGTCCAGGATGACCTAGGGGTAAAATGGTATTTTTTCTAATGAAAATGGGTAAAGTGGTGATTTTCTGACACAGACTTGGTTTTAACTCCTACACTGACCTATCAGGGTTAGCACTGCACAAGGGAGATTGTCTGAGAATGGATGAGGAAAATTTGGGATGTTTACAGATGCCCCTCTTTGCTACTAAGCTGGTTTAGGGCCGAGCTTAGTGGCAAAGAAAAACACACCAAATTTGGGCTATAAAAATGCCCTAGTTAGAAGGATCTGACTGGGTATGAAGAAATTAGCCCTAATAAAAAATGATAGATATGAAATGGAGAATAAAGATAAAAATTTTACTTCAAAGAAGCGAGATTCAAGTTTTGCCCTTAACCTGAATGGGAAGAGAAATACCTCGTGTAGAAAAGAGGCTCAGGTTTAACCCTTAACCTGAGCGAAAAATGAAATACCTCATCAAAATGTGGCTCAGGTTTAACCCCTTAACCTGACCGGGAAATGAAATGCCTCATCAGAATGAGGCTCAGGTTTAACCCCTTAACCTGACCGGAAAATGAAATACCTCATCAGAATGAGTTTCAGGTTTAACTTTTAACCTGACCGGGAAATAAAAATGATGGGATTCTCGAAAGAAGAACCCATGATGGAACCTTCAGACTTTCACACAATGAATCCGATAGAGGTTTTGCAAAAGAATAAAATTGGGGTCCCTAAAGCTTGAAAAGAGGTTTGATTTTGAGCGCCTCATCGCTGAGACTAAATAACTTTTGAAATTGATGACCTTTTGCGAGAAAATGATTTGTGGCTTAACCTCAAGCCAAAATTGGACTATCTATGTTGTGATAGTGGGGACACAAGGAAGTGTGTGAATCTGAGAGCCCAGGCGCTTAGATTATACCAATAGAAGGGAAGGAATCTTGAAAACTCTCATTATCAGGTCCTAAAAGGGATAACAAATGGTGTCAGGATGCGCCAAAGATGAACCTCAAGCTCTCGCTTCATGCTAGGATAGCTAGAAAATATTGTCAAAATGTTGAAAATTTGTTGTTGATTCAAAATAATTGGAAATGGTGCACATTGATGAAAATATTCCCTCTTTTCTACCTGAAGTATTACCTCTGATTGGGCTTAACTCCGTAGAATCAAGATTCAGATTCAAATTGCTTGCCATTGGCTTTCTTCGAGGAAGCTATCAATTTTCTTGATATGAACGGAAAAGAAAGTATTCTTGATATTGTGAAAGCAATTAGTGAAAGAATATTGATAATAAAATTTCACAAAATTTAAAGAGGATTCTTGGCAGATTTGGCAGTCTTATCCTGGGATTCTTTTCTCGTGATGATCTTTCTGTTTTTTTTTTGGCAGAATTGGAGCTTTCTTGGGTTTTTGAGGATTACATCATCTTTCATTTTGGAGATGTCTTGACCTTTCTCTCTTTTTTTTGGGAAGGGTACGTCATAAACTCCTTCAACTCAGAGTTGTTTCAATCCTTCTTTGCCTCAGAGATTATCTTAACGGTATTGGCTCTTTGGTTGGAAATCTCTTGATGATAGCAGAAATTAAATATCTTTTAGGGTTTGTCAGCAGGTTCATCGCAGTCCCCTTCATCTTGACAGTGATCTGAACTTTCCCTGGAAGGATCCGTCACAAACTCCTTTATCTTGGAGATGATCCAAATCTTCTTTGGCCCCGGGGGTCTAACTCGCATAATTCGTCTTCATCTTGATGACAATTGAGAGATCCCTTTTGCAGATATTTAATTGCAGCTTAAACGATTGAAGAAATATGAGAATTGAGTGTTTTTTTCTATATCACCCAAGATATTTCGACTGCCTTATTTTTCAAGAATGATCTTTAAAAATGTGCCATTGACTGCGATCAATATCGATCACTTATGACTTTTCAACAACATTGAATTTTCTTTCCTGACCATATCGAGGATTTATTCTTCATCCTTTTGGTTGGCCAATAAAAAGATTTTGAATTTTGAATCCTTCTTCGCAAAAGCTTTGTCCTTTCAGAAGTAATACTAAAGGTATTTTGAGGTAATATTTTTTTTTTGCAATAAAGATTTTGAAATCAACAAGCATTTGACAACAAATTGACAAAGTGTTCTTGAAATCCTTGGTGAAAGAAAATGCTTGAGGTCTAATTGACACATCCATGACTAAATTGAGTCCTGAAAAGACTCAGTAAAAGATCAACTCGAAAGTTTGGTTTTGTTTTGACTTACCAGCTCGAAAGCAGGATTTTTGTTGACCGACCAACTTGAAAGCAACATTTGTTGACCGACCAGCTCGAAAGCAGGATTTGTTGACCGACGAGCTCAAAAGCAGGATTTGTTGACCGACCAGCTCGAAAGCAGAATTTTTGTTGACCGACCAGCTCGAAAGCATGATTTGTTGACCGACCAGCTCGAAAGCAGGATTGGTTGACCGACCAGCTCGAAAGCAGGATTTGGGTTGACCGACCAGCTTGAAAGTAGGATTTGTTGACCGACCAGCTCGAAAGCAAGATTTTGATTAAAAGATTGAATTTGATGATTTGAAAATGATTGACATTGATGAAGTTGTAACCCTGAAGGCTTGAAAAGTGATAGATATTGATAAAGTTATAACCCAAAGGCAGAAAAATGACTGATGTTGGTAAGATTGTAACCCGAAGGCTTGAATTTGAGAATCTGGTAAAGTGGGCTGCCCAGAGGCCTGATTGACAAAATTAGGTGACCTGAAAGTCAACATTGAGAATTAAATGACCCGAAGGTCAAAATTGGGAATCGAATGACATAAAGGGTCAAAATGGGAAATCAAAGATCGAAATTTGAGGAATTGAATGACCCGAAGGTCGAAGTTGAGAATTTGAATGACCCAAAGGTCGAAATTGGGAAATTGAGTGACCTGAAGGTCGAAATAGAGGATTGGGTGACCCGGAGGTCGAAATTGGAAATTGGAGATTAGAAACTGGAAATTGGAAATTGGAAATTGGAAATTGGAAATTGGAAATTGGAAATTGGAAATTGGAAATTGGAAATTGGAAATTGAAAATTGGAAATTGGAAATTGGAAATTAGAAATTGGATGACCTGAAGGTTGAAATTGAGAATTTGGAAATTGGTTGGCCCGAAGGTCGAAATCGAAAATTGGGTGGCCTGAGAGCCGAAATTGGCATAGAGCTTGAATTCTGATGAATGATCGGCACGAAGACTGAACCCAAGAGGTCGATTGACACGACCAACCAGTGAGATACTAACACGAATGCTCAATTTTAAAAGAATACCAGTATGAATATCGGGTTTTAAAAATGTATCAATATAGGCATTGAATTTTGAAAATATACCCGTTCGAGCACTAAGTTTTGAAAATGTACCAGTTCAAGCACTGGGTTTTGAAAAATGTACCAGTTTGAGCACTAGATTTTGAAAAATGTACCAGTTCGAGCATTGGATTTTGAAAAATATACTAGTTCAAGCACTGGATTTTGAAAATGTACCTTGTTTTTAAATTGAGACTTGAATTTTATTTAAAGAGACCGGCGCTCTCAAAATATTTGGGAATTGGAATTAATATAAAGATTGAATTTAAAGGAATGACCAATACACATACAGGAACTGGTAAAATAACCAATGCGAGGTTTAGATTTTATAAAAGGACCAATTTGAAGATTGGATTTGGAAAGGATAGATGCTAACCAGGATTTGAAAGGACCAATTCTAAGCTTGGTTTTTGGGAAGGACCGATGTTAAACTAGGTTTTGGAAGGACCAGGTGCTAAACTGGGTTTAGAAGAACCAGGTGCTAAACTGGGTTTACAAGGAAGATTCGAATCAGAATTCAAATCTTCAAGGAAAAACTAAATGAATTGGTTTTTGAAAGAAAATTTGAGTCAGAACTTGGATCTTCTAGACCAATTACTAAATTGCAGAAAAGTTCAAGTAGGAGTTCAAACCTTAAAAGGAAAGCTAAGCGAATTGGATTTGGAAGAACATTTGAGTCAAAACTCTAATTTTCTAGACCAATTCTAGACATTTGAATTTGATTTAGAAGAAAATTCGAGTTGGGACTCTAATTTTCTAGACCAATTTTAGACATTGGATTGGATTTGGAAGAAAATTTGAGTCTGAACTCTAATTTTCTAGACCAATTCTAGATACTTGAATTGGATTTGGAAGAAAATTCGAGTCAGAACTCTTATTTTCTAGACCAATTCTAGGATCTAAAGGAAGGAAAATTAGACCAATATAAATTGGATTTGAAAACATTGACTAGGAAGAAAATCAAAATCGGATTTAAGAGTTTCAACTAGTAAAACAGGATTTAGAAAAATACCAGAATGAGCACCGAATTTTGAAAGAGTACCAGCACGAGCACTGGATTTTGAAAAAATACCAGCACGGATACTGGATTTTGAAAGATTACCATCACGAACACTAGATTTGAAAAATTACAAGTATGAACACTGGATTTTTTAAAAAAAATTACCAGCACAAACACTGGGTTTGAAAAGAGTACCAGTTGATTCTGATGGAAGATTTTTAGTCTTCACCCTCATGTTGACTTGGACAACTGTCGGGGCCTTAGAATTTAACCCTTATCCTGAATGGGTAACTCAGGTTTATCCCTTAACCTGAAGGGGAAGGAATTTAATGCAAATGCAAATGAATGCAAATGAATGCAAAATGATGTAAATGGATGCACATGCGTGCAAAATGAGAGATTTGTTTGATCCTGCCTACATACATGATGTTTTGAAGACAATTTTCAAAATAATGCCCCAGTATAATAGGGGAAGAAAATTTGGATAAAAGAAAGATAATTGACAAAGCGACTTGCTTCTTGATTAATTAAAGAAACACCCTAAGAGAGGTCATTCCTTATAAGAGACGTTTTGCAGAGAAGAAGAACCAACTTATAAGGAAAAATGATAATTTTATTAATGCATTAAAGGAAAGATGACAAATCAAGGAAAGATAAATGGGATTGCATTATCCCTTCAAAAGATGCTAGCGTTGTCAGATTCTTGAAGGATTGAGTATTATCATCGCAAAAGTTTTTTCTTCCCTGCGAGAGAGAGGAGAAACGATCCTGCGAGTCAAACTTGACCAGAGTTTGGAAATTGTTTTGAAATACTCACCTCTATTTTTGAAAATAGCAAGAGAATTCTGAAGAATGGGACTCGACCTGTCGGTACGAGGTTCGACCGTTCCTGGTGCCTTTACCAGGGGTAATCGAACCAAGGACCAAATGTGTGCTTGACTTAGCTAAATGATCAAAATCTTGTTCTATCCTAAATGCACAGAGAATTCAGGCATGTGCTATGAAATATTGTAAAATGCCAATTGGAAAACATGATGTATTCTTGGAAAATGATATCTTGAAGTGGAAAATGTTTCTAAGGAAAAGATGGAAATCAATTTCTTAGGGAAACCCTGATGAAAAGAATTACAATCTCGAGAAAATCTCTAAAGATGTGGGAAAATCATGAATGGATGAAAATCCTGGGAAAATAGAAAGAATTCTCGAGAAAAGATAAACATTGAAAGGAAAAATGTTTGTATGGAAACTCCAACTTTGCAAATTTTCTTTGTAAAATGATTGAAGATTCATAGGAAAACTCTTTTGAGAAAGGAGGTCAAATCTTAGGAAATTGAAATTCTGGGAATCCTGACCTTGAGGAGTTGGAAATCTATTTTGACTCTGGAAAATGATGGAGAACTTCCCTTGAAAAATTGGAAATGAAATCTAAGATAAGAATATTTTCCGAGAAGATCGTGGAAAACTTAGTTTGGGAAAATCAAATTTTGAAAAATTTTCAAAACATCCTTGAAGAATTGATTTTCTTGGGATGAAATTCTCTTGAGAAAACATAAGAAATGCATGTAATCCCTTGATGCTAATGATTCGAATGGATGAATGCACTTTGATAAAAATATTCAGGAAATTTCTCAGAAATTCATTGAAAAATGTGTATTAAATCAAAGTAAACTCTTTACATATCCCGACTATGGCCGTAAACATGTTTAGAATTTAATTGATTTAATTCCACAATATTTTGCAAAAATATAAATATGATGTGATTTTGAAGATAGCCTAATAGTGTAGGCTCAGTGTGACTAATAGGAAGATAGTAAATCTGGGATTCGTTCGTATTCTAACTAGGGCCAAAAATATGAAATCCTCCGAGTTTACTAACTCCTTAATAGCGAGTGCACGCGCCATTCATGTTCATCCATAGTAGTTTTCAAAGGAAATGCATGATTCACGTAATCAGGATATTGCAGAAAGAAACTATATGATATGCACCCTAGTCTAAGCAATAAAAGTAAATCTTATTCCAAAATTACACTTGATTTTACATTGCTAACATAAAGCAAAATGATGAAAAAATAAGAAAAAGGAGAATCAAAAGAATTGGCATCTTCTAGACTTTTCTTGCAAATATGAGTTAGCACAAGAAATACAACATACAAAAGAGTAATTGAAAATCTCTCATTAACACCAATGCGCGGATGATTATGCCTAAGTTATAGTGGAAATACACACATGAATGAAAATGTAATGTCTAAAGTATGGATGAGATGCTTATGAAAATGCCTAGATGCCATGCTTAAGCTAAATGAGGAATGGTATTTTATCTAAATGCATGAGAATGAATCTACTTAAATGCATATGTATTTGACTAAGGCAGTGCATATACTTAATGAGGAAATGCCCTTAGATGAGAATTAACAAATGAAAGGTAATGAAATAATGTACATGATTAATATAGTACAAAAACATCCTAACTAGGGAACCATAAATGACTAACATCTAGATGCCAAAACTGTGTATTGCCTAAATGCTTGTTGCCTAAACAATTGTCTTCGACAGGTTGAGCTCCCATAACAAACATCATTGTAACTCGATTTCATGCAGCAGATGTTCAGATACAGACAATAACAACCCCATTCATCCAGCGTATAGAACATTTTGCCTAAGTA
The DNA here is from genome assembly GCF_984573655.1 of Nuphar pumila. Classification (NCBI taxonomy): domain Eukaryota; kingdom Viridiplantae; phylum Streptophyta; class Magnoliopsida; order Nymphaeales; family Nymphaeaceae; genus Nuphar; species Nuphar pumila. The sequence goes on along the minus strand of NC_143250.1, from coordinate 56,571,466 downwards.
ATGACTGATGACACCAACCATATATTTTCATCAAATGCAAATATAATGTCAACCTGGCTAGTGGAGGTCATCATTGGAGTCATATCATGTAAACCGCATAACAAGAGGCATTGAAGCAAAGGGGGCACAACAAGCTTCTTAGGAGATGCATCAAAAGAGCATAAAAGATCAGATCAAACAACTTAGGCTCGTGATTTTGATAGAAAATAATCTAGAGAACATAAACACAGTCATGTGACTTAGTAAAACTGATTTATTGAGTTACCCTGTGTCTAGTCAAATGCTAAATAGACCTCACTTATTCAACGATTTGAGTGAGGTTTTCAGAAAAACATACAGAATGATTGCTTCCAATGGAATGTATATCACCAGTTAGAAAAAAAAATGAGGAGTTCCATGACCAAACAAAGATTTTGCAGAATTATCAGAGTTCGAAACAAGCACAGATATCCCTTTGTCAAATTGACCACAGGGGCCTGTAATATTATGAAAGAACATTGGAAAAAGTAAAGGTGACACATATAAAGAGGAGAATCTAGAAACAACAAAAGAGTCACATGAGAACATGTTACTAATATCTTATCTTATTAAGAGTCCTCGATGCAAAGGCTGAAGATCACATATCTATAGAGTGCCAAAAAAAGAAAAAGGGACTGAATTAAACCAAATCACCTAGATGGGGATGCAGGACATATATTATGTAATAAAATAAAATGTACTGTATCATGAAAAATCTTTTATTCCGAGAACTTATAGACAAATGGTGATTATGCCTATTGAACTACAATGATACATCATGAACCTAAATTCCATCTGATTAAATAAATGCAAAGGGGAAAGAGCTGCATTGATTTAGCAGATATTCAGGAAAAACAGAATCCACAGTAAGTTGCCACTAAAAAGAGCTTCATGACGATGATATTATCTTTCACTTATGTTGCAGCATAGATTCGTGGGAAACACAACAAAATCCAAATCTGGATTTTATAAGAAACTATGTGAAGCAAAACGATGGGTTTACATTTATGCTTTCTGAATGGTTGTACCTCTCACCGTGAGATGCTATAGGGCTTTTAATCAGTTGATAGTGAGCGTAAGGCTAATGACAATCATATTACAACAAATTTGGGGATATTGAAGTGCCACAGACATGCCAATGCAACATACGATGGAGATGATGTAATGAGATGCAAAATGCGATAAGGTAATGTACAAGAAATCAGTAAAACACAGAAAACTAAATGTAAAAGAAGGAGATTCAAAATGAATAGAAGGTGTTGTGCCTAAGTTAAGGGCACTATTCATTGTACAATAAGTCCTTCTGGACATCGTTTGATGCAATGACATGCAAATTACTGATCAAAAGACCACATACGTATGTAAAAATCAGTAAAATGCGGCAGAGTTAGAGAATATTATTTTTAAGCATAAAGACATAGAAGAAAACAAAGAACATATTTGAAGACGGTAAGATCAATGGATGATGCCACATGAAATCTCATTCTCTGTAGATACAGAGATTGAATAAAATCGATATTTCTTAAAAAAAGAAAAGAATTTTTTTAATAATAATCATGAAGTCGATGATATGCAATGTGAGATGGCCTAAGTATGAGTATGAAAACCTTGAATTGAAGAGAAAATATTATCCCATGAGGCTTATGACATTTAAAACAAATCAAGCAAAAAAAAGCGTTATGGTAAAGGTGATGATTCATCTAAAGCTTACTCTTCAAAGGAATCGATGATGCCATTGCGAGACATTATCGATCATCAACGTGTGAGACAACCATGGATGTAAATCACATCAATAAATGTGACGGATTTACAATGCATGTGACATGAATATGATGCCTAATTCACAAAGTTCACAGACATAATACAGTTTCTCACCTAATTGCTTGAACTAGATGCCTCCCGACTGATGATTCTTGGAAACTCCTTGCTTGAAAATGAGAAACTCAATGGCCATGGTTGATTGCAAGAAGGTAGTATAACTCCTGTACGCTTTTTAGGTTCGATCGATCTGCCTGGATGGTTCGGTTGCAAGAGGGTGAAAGCAAGAACTCGTGGGAGGGTGAAAGCAAGAGATTGTGAGGGGGGATTGAACGGGAAAGGAAGACCAGATGAAAGAGCCAGAGGAGTTTGAGAGATAAGGAGAGAAGAAAGGTCGCTAATGAGGCTCTGAATGAGAAATGGAAGAGAGGAGGGAAAAGCCAGGGGAGGGAGAGATAGCTCGAGAAGAGAGATCCCCAATCCCCCTCTTGTGCGATCAGAGAGCTTTTTAATGACCGGCGCCCTCCTTTATCCGAAAAATCTGAGCTTTTCAAAGCTCTTCAACCGATTTTTGGAAAAGATTTGAAAATCTTAAAACTGAATTTTGAAATATTTTGAAAACTCGCCGTTTTGAGAGGGGACGGCTCTTAGGTCTTTAAAATTTTTGGTTCATTTCCCTAAAGTTTAGGTAAATTGAACATTTTTTTTTAGGAAGGCTCAGCTGTGGTGCCATCTAGGGCCACTTTTATTGAAAAATAAATAAAGAAAGTAAAATGAGTAAAACAAGAGGTTTTAGGGTGGTGCCACCTCAGCCAGATTTAAAGAAAATTTTTGAAATAAAGTTTTTACTTGATTTTCTCTACAGAGAGCTCTAGTGTGGCACCACCGATTATTTTGTAAAATAAACAAAAAATGAAAATTAAGGAGAAGAATTTATAACTTTGCGCCACCTCAGGGTGGACCCCGCGTGAAATCAAGATTGAATAAGAGAAATAAAAGAGAAATCAAGTGTGATGTCACCTCAGGGCGGGTCCCACATAGTTTCCTATTAAGAAAAAAGCAAAATTTACAGTGAGAAATTAAACTTCTTTTTGGATTTTTTTTTATAAAAACCTAAACTAACTGGTAAATAAGAAATAAAACTCAGCTTAATTACAAAAATTTTGAAAGAAAGGTGGCCCTTCAAGGCAATTTTATAAAATGATTTTGAAAATTTGAAATAAAATCTCTAAATTTAAAGCTTTGTCCCCTTCTTTAGGCAGAGTCAGTCCAACTGACGAAATTTAAAATCAATATTAAAAACTATCCAAATTGATTTCCTGAGAAAACTTTTTTTTTTTTGCAATTCGGAGTCCTATGATTTAAAATGAGAGAAAATGGCAATTTTGAAAACCCAGGGATTTGAAATCAATTTTGAAAGAGTTAAAATTCGAATCTGGATTGAAAATTTTGAAAATCAAGAGTTTTGGATCTCGAGATGACATGTTGTGCTGTGAAGTGATATGAAATACTCATGCGATGATATGCAAAGACATGTCTTATGAAACGCAATGTTAAACCAGGAATTGGAAATTCCATTCTCCTGTCAAGAGTAAGATTATGAAAATTCGCGAATGGAGGATGTTTCTGAGCCTAAATAGAGAAATTTTGAGAATTGAGAATGAATTTTGGACTTTTGCAAGGTCCAGGCTCAGAAAATAACCATTTTGCCCTCCGGTGATCTCAAAGAGCCAGTTGTAATGATTGGTGAAAGTGTCGGGGAGGTGAGTGAAAATTTGGGGTGTTTACAGTGAGGAAAAAGCTTAGTCAAGATGACTAGCCCTCCTTTTCATCTTCAACGAGGAGATTCTTATCAATGTAGTCTTGAATGATATTCTTGAAGACGAAACGATGCTCGGTGTCGTGATCCATTGTCCGATGAAACTTGTAGAACTGATCTTTAAACCTTCCCATGGTCACAGGAGGATCCGCTATCTTGGGAAGTCTAACCATCCCTTTGGTTATCATATATTCCAGAACTTGCTCGAGTGGCTGTTCTAAGGGAGTAAAATTGCAGTCATATCCCCAGCCATCATGCTTTTGTCTCCCTTGGGGTTTTAATTCTAGTTGGATGCTCGCGAGAGGGCTGTCATTTTGCCTGTTGATTCTGTCATCTTGCCTTATATGATCATCTCTGTCAGGATTTGGGTTCCCTGATCTGTCAGTGTGGTTCTTTCTGCCACCCCTTTTGCTTTTGCTTTTGCCATTGCTGTTGCCGGTGGCATTCGCAGAGAATGTGAAGTTTGACTTCTTCTTGGTATTTGAATTGCCCTTTGAGAGTGTGAGGCTCTCATATACTCCATTCTCTATTCCTATCTCGAGTCATTCAGCTCGTTCTATCAATTCAATGAAAGATCATGCCGGGGAAGTAGAGATCAGGCCTCTCAAAGGTTGGGAGAAATTATTCAGGATGACCGACAATACATGCCCATCTGATATTGGATCATTCATTTGATTGCAGGTGGATCTCCATTTGTGGATAAAGTCTCTGGCCTTTTCAGTGTCCTTCTGCTTCAGATTGTAAAGGTGATTCAGGGTGGGTAGCACCTCTGTGTTGAACAAAAATTGCTCAATAAAAAGATTGACCACCTTGTCGAATTTTTTCAACTCAATGGGATTGATGTGCTTTAAATACCATTTGGTGGTGGTGCCCTCTAGACTGCGAGGAAAACATCTAAACAAAGCACTATTGTCTCTCTTGAATCTATTGCATTCTGCAACGAACATAGCCAGGTGAGCCTTGGGATTGTCAATCTCGTCAAATTTGACAAATTTGTGGGGGAAGATCTTCTAGGCTGTCATCCCTTTCCAGACCATCATAGAAGTCTTCACTGGTGAAGACTTTCTTGCCCTTGTCGCGGGCTTGCAGATCTCAAACCATCCTGACCATATCTCTGAATTGTAGTTGGTCAAAATCATTAGCAGACTGATCTTTGAACTTGTGGGTTGACCCTTGCCCCTGAGTGGATTTGCGGAGTATCTGCTGAGTCTCAAATTCTTCATTTGTATCTTCCACCGATTCTTCTTCATCAGTTGTATCAGCATTCTAAGTAGGCTTCTTGGATATCTTCAAAACCTTTTCGACTACCCGACCTTTTGCCTTTTTCTTGACCTGGGTCTGTTCTGTACTGGCTTTAACTTGCTCTGCCAGCATCTTGCTCATCATCCTTTTGAACATGGCATACATTTTGGGATCAATGTCATCCTCGACCTGCTGCCCTTGATTTCTGCCTGATCGAGGGGAGTCCATTTCTTCTTCTGAGGCCGTTGAATACACGATGCTTTCAATTGGTGCAGTTTTCTTTCTTGACCTCGTCTGAACCATTAAATACCACAAATGCTCTCTGTAGGAAAAAGTTGATGGTTAGGCTTTTGAAAAAGATTTTGATTGGAAGAAAATATTTGTTGAGAATTTTGGTAGACAATTGAAAGAGTATCCCATTACTAGGGGATTGAGTCGTCGCTAGGATTAGAACAATTGCATTGCTATTCCCTCACAAAGAAAATAAACAACTGAAAATTATTCCTTGTTACCTAGGTGAGGTCGTCAAACCAAGAATTAAGAATTTGTAAGATTTTTTTTATTCATTGAAGGAAAAACATGATTGCATCGATAATAAACTTGAGAAAGAGGGGGAGGACAAACAGTTTGCCACCACTCTTTATAATCAGCAGAGACATGAGGATCGGGAAAAAGTGGAAGAGTAACAAAAGAGTCCCAGTCATATCTAGCAGAATGGTATATTTCGGACCACTATGTTGATGTAAGGTCAAACTCTGGCACAACTCCCTATAGCAGCCATATCTCCGCGCGCTTCTGTCTCTGAGAAAATTGTCGGACACACCACTTCGGATGATAGTAGGTACAGGAAAATGGGCCAAGTAGCTTGAACTGCTTGCCATACACATATGTATATCTGGGAAGAAAGCGAGTCATGCAGTGCATACGACCATCGCATACTGAATTCTTTCTTGACTTGTTCTGGATAATGAGCTAACTTCTGCAAATTCCTCATATTGTCGATAGATCTTGATCAGGTTCACATATTCATTTCCATTTTCCTCAATCAGTGGCCAAGACTTACGCCCTTTCATGCGAGCTAAAGCATCTCGGGGGTCAAAACCCTTGATATTGATAAAAAATTGTTGCTCCAATGGATCTCTAGGCTGACCAGCTGGCTCGAGCAATCCCATGATCTCTGAAAACTCATCTATTAGCAGAGTCATCTTGCCCCATGGGAACCAGAATGTGCAAGTGCACGGATTCCACCATTCTGCTAGTGCATGGATAAGATTTCCATTGACTATCAACTTTCTCACTGCGGATGTCAGTTCCAACCAACAATCGCTCAAGTGGTCTAGAAACATACGAGAGAAGTTCTTGAATCAAGTATAGTACCACTGGGGAAAGAAGGGTCCGGTGCTATGAGCTTAATGCTCGAGAAGACTTTGTCACACCTCGTAGGAGATGTGACCCTCAGGAAAGACACAGTCGAGCTGACTGGATGCCATTGGACTGAAAGATAGGAAGATTGGAATTAGACTTTGGAAAAATACAAGAATTTTGAAAATTGCAGGCAAGATAAAGTGAAATGCTGAAAATTCGAAGTCCAAAGGAACGAAAGAATGGAAAATCACCTGGAGTTTTGAAGAAAAAATGGATAATTTGGAAAAATCGTCCAGGGTTTTTACAACGAAATATTTCATAAATTGGAAAATGAAGTATTTTAGAAAATTGTCCAGTAATTTGGAAAAATTAAGGAAAATATGGGAAAATAAAGAGGAAAATGCACATAATACACTCAATCACGTTCTGCACAAGCAATTATGCACATACAACATTCCCTAAGAAGCTAACTCTAAATGCATCAATTTTGAAAGAGCTTTAGGACCCTAATCCTGACTCTAGGATCAGATCAACTGTGTCCAATCATGCTATGCCGATATACTCGAGTCGAGGCTCGATATACGAGGCATAAAAATTTATCTTCGGTTCTAGGCTTGTGTTTTCCCAACATCCTTGAGCACCTGCCGATATACGTTGGACTATGGCCCTTGGTACGTGGCAAGGAGGCGTTAGCCCAAACAAGTGGCCCAGTTATGAGGCTTTGTCCCGAACTATGGTTTTGGAAGAAAGCCTAGCAACGTGAAGACCGGGGTGGTTTTTGAAAAATGAGCACATGCAAGCAAACAAAGGGCTCTAAGTCCTAAAGAGATAGAATTTTGAAAATTTTGAAGGAGCTAACATTGTTTTCATATAAATCCTAGATTGAGGAGAGTTGTATTTTAGACTTGAGTCTAAGTGAGCATGAATAATTCTCCTCAATATGGTCCTGCCAAACCATGCCTAGTCTACATGCAATCCATGTCAGCTGGGTTCAAGTCTAGGCTCCTAGCTCACATGATATCAGAAAGTAAAACCTGACATTTTACAGAACACGATTTTGACAATTTGAGCTAAGTCAAGCACACAATTGATAAGGTGAAGATAGGTCCCATCACGGTCGCCAAACCTGCTATCATCGCAAAATTTTCCCCCCTCCCTCTGCGAGTCAAACTCGACCAAAGTTTTGAAAATTGGTTTTGAAAATTACTCGCCTCCATTTTGAAAATTTGCAGGAAAATTTCGTGGAATGGGATCCACCTGTCGGTACGAGGTTCAACCGTTCCTGGTGCCTTTACCAGAGGTAATCGAACCAAGGATCAAATGTGTGTTTTGACTAAGTTAAATTATCTAAATTATGCTTGATTTTCCTAAAATGCACAGAGAATCCGGCATGTGCTATAGATTTTTGAAAATATGCAAGTTTGAGAAATATAATGTTTGCTTGAAAAATTAAGATGTACTTAGAAAATGATTGGAAAAGTGCTTGAAAATGAAATTCCTGGGAAAATCATTGAATTTCATTGGAAATCAGAAATTTGCATTGGAAAATGAATTCTGAGGAAAACTTGAACTTTGGGAAAATCGATTTTGAGATTTAGATTACTTTTCTGAGAAAATGGATTTGAAAATCTTGAGAAAATCAGGAAGTTCTTTGAAAAATGATTTTTGAAATGGAAAATGGATTCTCAGGAAAACGGGAACTCTGAGAAAATTGATTTTTTAGATTGGAATAGCTTTTTCTAAGAAAATCGATTTTTGAATAGGATTTGAGAATTTTAGGAAAATCAATTTCAGAAATAATTCAAAGAACTTTGGAAAAATCGATTTTGGGATTTGAAAATGAAATTGAGAATGTGAAAATCTTGGAAAATCATAATTTGAACTTGGGAAATACTTTGAAATCTCGTTTGAAAATTCAGAATCCTAAGAAAATAAAATCTTAAGAAAGACTTGAAATTTTTTGGAAAAATCAATTTCTCTGAAATGGAATTAGGAAAAGAGTTTTAAAATAATGCAAATTGAATGAATGAATATGAATTTGAAAGATATTTCATTGAGAAATTGAGAAAATCCTTTCGAGTTTTGAGAAATGCAGTGCATTTTTAAAGTTAGCCTAAGAGTGTAGGCTGAATGTGGCTAATACGAAGATCACAAATCTTGGTTTTCTTTGTATTCTGACTATGGCCATAAATACGAATCCCTCCAAGTTTGTAAACTCCCTAAGAGCTCATGCACATGCCATTTGTATCAACCACAGTGATTTTGGAAAATGTGCATATGCATCATATATCATGTATTAAATTTTTCAAAAATCAAACTATATGCAATACAGTCCTATTCTAAGCTGAAAAGTAACTCTTATTCCAAATCATTACATCCGATATTATATTGAATTGAAATAAAAGAAAATAAAAATCTTCTTCTGGATATTTCTGCAAAACTAGAAAACATGTTAGCACAGAAATATAGGTTTATCTGAATTTATCTGAAACTATTAGAAATTATCAGATGTTATTCAGATATAAACCCAAATTCATACCCCCCTTGATATAAACATGAAAAATAAGGAAAATTTTTTGAAAATAAACTTGGAAATTCGAAAATGGGGTCAAAATGATCGAAATGCCCCTGATGACCTTGAAATCAGGGTTTTTTGAGAGAATTTTTTGTAAAATTTGGAAATTTGAAAATCAAATGAAATAAAATCAAACATAATATGATGAAATATGATGACATGCATGAAAATTTGGAAAATTGATGTTTGGAATTTCGAAATTGAGGTCAAAATGACCAAAATGCCTCTAATAACAAGACTATGGCCTTGAAATCAGGGTTTTTTGAAATAAATTTTGCAAAAGTTAAAATATGAAATGCAAATGACATTGAAACTAACTCTAATATGACATGACATGCTTGTTTACATGATAAAAACCCTAAAATGACAAAAATATCACAAAATATCAAATTTGACTCGATTTTCGCCTCTAAACTTAAAAATAAACTAACATACAAAGCAAATGAACTTGTATTCGAGCCAAATTTGGAATAGACACCTAGACTAACCCTAAAAATAGAATGAAGCTCAAAAATCTATTTTTTTGTTATTTTTTTAATGTAGAAAATAACTAAAAATCCTAAAAATCAAAATTTTGCCTAAAATGCTAATTCTAAATTGGATTTCGGATACTAAACTTCCATAAAAAAATTCCCAAAATTTTATGGGGTGACAGAGGACAGTTAGGCAAATATTTTTTCCTTTTACAGATTCTGGTTTTGACCTATGGTCGGAGCTTGACAACTCTGACAAGTCGGATCGGAATCTGGCGACTCTTGGACTTAGGGCAGACAGACAGGTTTCGAAAAACATTATGGAAAAAATGACAGACAGATGAGAAAATGAATGAAAATATGGGAAAATGTCCTTGACAAATAGAAAAATATTTCTTATTTTTACAGTATTGGAATTAGAGTCATGGGTTGGGAGAGAGCAAAGGATTATTAGATACCTGGATCTCTGAAATTCTCAGACATAAGAATCTGACAGACAGGGAAATTAAATCCGGGAAAAATACTTAAGTTCTAAAAATTCTCAAATTTTGGGATAAGACAGAAAGAAGAGTTAGGAACAACTTCTATGTTTTAAGTTTTGACATCCAGCCTATGGGTTGAACAAACACAGTAGGTTAAGGTCGGTCTAAACCCTGACAAGGAAGAAGTGAGATTTTTCCAAAGGTCTGGAAAAATCAATTTTTAGCAGGGATTAAAACTATTTAAAAAAAGCTAAAAAAATACTGGAGAAGAATAGACTTTTATAGGAACTCAATGTATTTTTTTGAGGGAAATTTAGATCGTTTATCTAGGAGATCTCAAAGGTTTTTGTCTGTTAAAATAGACATTAGAATTTCTGGAGGGTTCGAAACCCAATGTCAATCTTTTATTTTTTTATGAAGTTCCGAATTTCAAACTAATCCATTTTTTTTTACAAAAGTTTAATGACACATAAATATAAAGATCATAAAATCTACAAAATTTATTGATGAAGGAATTCACACAAAATAACATATGGATCATACCTATAAACGAAAACTTATATATTCTAAACTAAATGTTAACAAAAACCACAAAAAGTGAATAAAATGAATAATGAAAATAAATTAAATGCATTACTTAAATATGAAACTACATGGAATATGAGAATAAAATAAAGTTGACAGGGGTATGATCCATTTTAATGTTGGCTATTGGTGGTAGAGGGATCCGATCCATGGATCAGATGGATCGCTCTATTTAGCCCGGGTCACCCATTGCATGCATATAAAATAAGCTATTCCATCTGTATGAACCCAATGTTGTGACTGGATTCACGCCAACCCTTTTTTTTGTTTAAAAAAAAATAATAATAAGGCATATGAAATGGACTTACCTTGGAAAAACTTGCACCGGCTGAAGAATGGGCTGGAGATGAAACCAATGGGACTGTTACCTTGATGGAAGCTGGAACTGCTTCAATTGCAATGGCTGGAGTGGCTGGTAGCAAGGATGTGCTTGCAATTTGAAGGAGATGGACTCAAGCAAGGCTGCACCGATTGAGGTTCTTGAAGATTGAAGTAGGGCTGCAAATCGCTGGGCATTTTGGTGGTTGAAGAATGGTTGCAACTTGATGTGGGCTGCAGCCAAAGGGAGGAGCAGGGGCTGGAGATGCTACTATTGAAGGTAGGCTCCAAAAGTTGTTGTTGATGGAGGCTGGGCAATGGCTGAAGGTGCTGCTTCTAAGGTTGGGCTGAAACCTCCTGAAGAAAGCAACTATGGTGGCTGCAATGCTACAACCATGGTGGTTGGTCTTGCTTGCTAGAGGTACTTGCTGGACCGGTGGGGGTTGAAGCCTTCTGTGGTTGGAGCTGCTGCACAAGCTAGAGCAATGATGGTGGTATGGATGTTGTGTAAAGGGGGTGAAGAGAAAGAGGGAGAGAGAGATAAAGGGAGCTGAATGAGAGGTCAATCTCCCAGCCGTGTGATTGTATTGGATGATGACTTAGGGAAAATAAAAATCAATTCCCTAAGTTTTAATGGGAAGTAGGTTTAATGAGAGGGGAGAAGGGAGGATCCAAGGTGTACATGAATGAGTTGGGCCTTATGGTGGCTGGACAATAGGGAAGGGGAAAGAAAGAGAGGAGGGAAAAGAAGAAGGAAAGAAAGAAAGAGAAAGAAGGAAAGAAAGGGAAGAAAAGGAAAAGGAAAGAAAGAAGAGGAGGGAAGAAAGAAGAGGAAAAGAAAAGGGGAAGGAGGGGCTATACGTGAGTGGAAGGAGAAGGGAAAGAAGGAAGAGGAGAAAGGAAAAGAAAAGGAAGAAAGAAAGAAAAGAAGATAAAAGAAATGAAAGAAAAAAAAAGGAAAGGAAAGGAAGGAAAAAAGGAAAGAAGAGAAAGGGAGAGGGGGCTGGTCGACCCTTCTTGTGGGTTCCACCTCTAAAAAAGAAATAATAAAATAATAAATAAAATAAATAAAATAAAAAAATGATAAAATAAAGCAAAAGAAATATTTATTATTTTTTTTAAAAGAAAATACAAGTAGATAAGCCATCTTAGAGTGGGCTGACTTTTTAAATTTGAAATTCATTTTGAGAATCATAGGGGTAGAATAGTTTTTTTAGAATAAATCCCGGATGAAACGAGCTATTTTTGGCAGTTTTTGAAACGAGCTCAGAATTTGAAGTTCAATACCCCATTGCAAAGCAAATCTAGTTTAGAATTTGAAAAAATGAGTTTGAAAGAGATCCAAATTATTTTTCTTGAGAAAATATTTCTCAATTTAGAATTCTAAAGGTAAAATGTCAATTTTGGAAACCCGGGGTTTGAAATTGATTTTTGAAAGCTTTTAAAACTCAATCTGGATTGAAATTTATAAAACTGGAGTTTGGACTTCAAAAATGAAATGAAATGTGATGAAATGTTATGAAATGCCAAGAAATGATATGGAATGATGAGAAATGACATGAAATGCTATGCGAAATGCTAACTCTGAATGGAGAAATTTGGATATTAGACCCCGATTGGCACTTGTACTAGTTCAAAAAGTGTTAAAATTGATAAAATTTGTAAAATGATTCAAGAAATGGTTTTCGGGTTCTACAGAACCAGAGTGGCACTGAAGATTGTGGTTTGAGCTGGATTGAACTAAAATAAACTAGATTGAGCTGAGTTCTAAGGTTTCAGAACTCAAGTGAACTGACAAGACACTGACTCGACTGAACTCCCCGAATAAATCTTCCAGAAAAGCTGTTATTTTTAGAGAAATGATACATAATGGTCGCTGGGGTGAAGTGAATTACAGACCAGAGCTGGGTTTGAGTTGGAACAAATGTCAATAATACTGAGATGAACTAAAATTGAAGCTTGAACACTAGCTCAACTGACTCGACTCAGCTCAATTTCAGGTGAAAGAGCTAAAATGGGCTCCAGGACACTTGGAAATGGTTTTGAGCTGAAACTGGAGCACTTGAACTCTTGGTGAGCTCAAACTAGACTCTGATGAATAGGATTGACTGGGAATGACTATCTCGAAGACAATTGGCTTGGATTTGAGTGAGAAATGAGCTCATTTCTAAAGAAATGATCCCATTTTGGCAGGAATGGTCAGAAATGAAAATGGTTTGTTCATTATGAGTTCAGATGAACTTGAAATGACTGATATTTTAACTGTTCTGAACTGATCAATGAGCTTGGTTGACTTCGACTGACAGGGGTCCGGGATGACCTAGGGGTAAAATGGTAATTTTTCTAATGAAAATGGGTAAAGTGGTGATGTTCTGACACAGACTCGAGGTTTAACTCCTACACTGACCTATCAGGGTTAGCACTGCACGAGGGGGATTGTCTAAGAATGGATGAGGAAAATTTGGGGTGTTTACAACAGAGTCATTTGAAATTTTGAAACTTAGTCGACTAAAGAAAAAGTTAGTCGAATGATAATATCATTAGTAGACTGAAAAATCTTTCAGTCGACTGCTGTTAAATTTTTCTGAAAACACACGTTCTGTCATGTTGACTGATAAAACCTTCAATCGACTGCTGCTAAATTTTTGAGAAAACAGACATTCTGTCTGGTCGATTGATAAAACCTTCAGTCGACTAATTCATAAATTTGACATTTTTTCTTTAGAGAATTGGCGCAAAAAAGTTGGTCGACTGGTGAATCTATTGGTCAACTAATAAACATGAAAATTTAAGTAAAGAGTTTTCTAAAATAATTTTCATCAAGGGTTCTTTTAGAAAAGTTTTTCTAAAGACTTTTTAGTTGAAATGCAATCGAAATATGCACTCTAAGTAAGGCTCTTACAAGAATCTAAGACTTTTAATGAATTTTTTATTTGCACACTAGTCTTCAAACATTCTTCATTGAATTCTTTAATTCTTGTCATCTTTTTTCATTGCCTTAGCTGAAATGCAGTTGATTCACTTGTTCATCATCAAAACCGTGTACTTGAAGTATAGTGTACGGCTTCATTATCATAACAATCTCCCTCTTTTTTATGATGACAAACTTGTCAAAGATGGAGCATTTAGATGCATAGATGGAGATTTTACTCCCCCTATCAATATGCTGCAAAACATAAGAAGTTAGCACAATCAAAACATATATATATATATATATATATATATATATATATATATATATATATATATATATATATATATATATATATATATATATATATCACATATGGATTGTTTTGCATTTTCATCATTACTTCATGCATTTCTAAAACTTTTTCAATTATGCAATTTCCATGTTTGTCTTTTTTCTCCCCCTTTATCATAATCAAAAGGAGTAAGTGCAGTCATAGCATAATCAATTAAGTTCAAAATATTACAACCCAGAAATTAGCAAAGTTCAGTAATAACAGTAAGCAAAATTCAAGAGAAGTATTGCTTGATCATCTCCTTGAGTTCAGCAATGTCCTTCTAAATTGACTAAAGTTGTTGAGTCACATCTTCACGAAAAGTGTGTTGATGTAGCTCCAAAGCTTCAATTCATTGCAAAATTTCATCATTGTCTTGACTAGTAGAGATTTTCTTTAATTTTACTTGAGATGAGGGTGTCATAGGAGATGGTGATGGTTCAGAGGGTTCAGTTTGATCAAAATTTAAAGGAAGTAGATATTTGATTTTCATTCATTTAAAAACAGTTTGGTCAAAGTATTCCTTTTGTTCAATAGATTTTTCATTGGTTAGGGGTACTTTGAAATATTTGAAGATACGGGTAAGAAGACATCCATACGAAAAAAAGGGTTTTTGTTTCCACAAAGTAGTAAAATACACGTTGGCCCAATTTACCAAAATATTTCCAAATAAGACATAAAGAGTCGTAGAGAGATTTATGGAATAGTAATCAAAAGATCCAGTTTTAGGTAGAACATTGTGGGCAAGGATTCGTCCAGCAATGCGAGCGCGAGTTTGAAGATTGGTATTTTTGAAAGGAGGACAATAAGGTGCACCGGGAAGAAGAATTTGTTCAAAAATTCTTTCATCATTAAGTTCAACAATATTGAAAAGAGTTTTTGAAGGTGGAATATCTAGGATTTGTCCAAGAAGTTTAGAATCAAACTCAATTTCAACATCACGAACAAGAGAGGAAATAAATCCAGTTTCATGATCAATTTGTAAATTAGTGTAAAACAAATAGATCAATAAAGGATAATGAAGGGGGTCTGCACCGGCGTTAAAAAGATGTGAAATGCCTGTGAATAATTCTCTGATGTTGTAGCGAGAAAATAGGTGAAACAGAACATTTCAACCTGGTAAAATAGGAAGTGCAGAAAATGATCCAAAAGTATCATATAAAAGAGGATTTTTGAGTAGTCTAAGAGAAAATCCATGGCGTGCTTGTGGTGTAGATGGAGGGGAACCATGTGCGGAGGCTATTTTCTGACGAGGCATGGTTGTTAGGAACGAAACAGATTCACCTGTCAAATAGAATCGTTGTCGTAGGGAGTTGTTGATCAACATGGTCTTTGAGAGGAACGAGTGGAGACGTTGTTGATGTCGACTTTTCAATGCTTTAAAAATGGCGTTCGGTGCTTTTGAAAGCATTGAAAAGTCTGACGTCGTGGAGGAAGATGTCGTCCGACGTCGTGAAGGATAACCAATGCTACAGAATTACTTTGTGTGATGCGGACGGTGCTCCGTTGATCGCTGGAGAGGATATGATGGACAATAGACCTTCCACGATCACAATTTCTATTAGTGGCCAAATCAAGCAGTGAGGGCAGTATGCCAGAAGAGGGATATCGATTTTTCAAGGGTTTTAGGAAAGAGGCCGTAGAGGATTTGGCTGCTACAGAAAATGACGAGATCTCAATGAAGAGCAGGCTGAGACACAGTAGATGTTGTCTGGCTTTTCAACGCTGCAATGAATGTCGTTTGGCGTTGCTATAGAAACTCCTTAGTCGCGGCAACCAAATGAAAGTGCAGTAGAAGCTCCTTAGTCGCGACAGGAGGGTTTCGTTGAGGAGGAGTTCGTCTGCTACAGAAATAGGAGGTGACGTGGTGGATGACGACAGGTGAGAAGATGTTGTCGTAAGTGTCGCAAGCGTCGACTACTAAAGAAGCACCCTATCACGACAAGAGGATTCCGGCGAGGAGGAGTTCGTCCGGCACTCCTAGGGTTTTTGGATGAGATAGAGGAGAGAGAGTTTTGCTTATGAAGAGGGAAAAACACACGGGCGTAAAAATGATTGCCCCTTTTTAAATAAATCCAAGGGGTATCAGGTCCCTTTAATTTAAAATTTAAAAAATAACCATCAGTCGACTAGAATTTTATTGGTCGACTAAAAAATTCGATTTTGAGATTTTTCAAAAACAAAACATTTTAAAAAAATTTATAAATCTAAGAATGAGCAAATGCCTAGTTCTCTCCTAATTCTCATAAAATCTTTATTTTTAAGTGGTTTAGTGAAGATATCAGCATGTTGTGCATTAGTGGGTATAAAATTTAACAAAATATCTCCTTTTTAACACATGATCTCGTAAGAAATGATGTCTTACTTTAATATGCTTAGTTCTTGAGTGCTGAACAGGATTTTTTGAAAGATTAATAGCACTAATGTTATCACATTAAATAGTTGTTGTGGAGTAATTCAAACCAAAATCTTTTAAGGTTTGTTTCATCCATAGTACTTGTGAACACGCTAAACTAGCCGCTATATATTCTGCTTCAGTTGTTGAGAGTGACACTGAATTTTGCTTTTTACTAAACCAAGAGACTAAGAAATGTCCTAAGAAATGACAAGTTCTACTAGTACTCTTGCGATCAGATTTGCTTCCAGCAAAATCTGCATCACTATATGAAACTAAATCGAAGGAAGATGATTTCGGGTAAAACAAACCAAAATCTGAAGTATCTTTCAAGTGTTGAAGAATTTGTTTTACTACAGTTAAGTGAGATTCCTTCGGATTAGCTTGAAATCTAGCATACATATAAACACTAAACATTATATCAGGTCGACTAACAATTAAGTATAATAGAGATCGGATCATACCTCTGTAGAGCTTAGTATCGACATTTTTACCATTTTCATCTTTGTCAAGAGAAGTAGTTGTGCTCATAGGATTTCTTCTTGATTTCGATGAGTCCACCCCAAATCTCTTAAGAAGTTCTTTTGTATACTTAGCCTGGTTGATGAAGATTCTTTTTTCAGTTTTCTTTATTTAAAGTCCAAGAAAGTAGTTCAATTCGCCCATCAAGCTCATTTCAAACTCTTCCTGCATAGCTTTAGCAAATTCTTTACAAAGAGAATCATTAGTAGAACCAAATATTATGCCATCAACATAAATTTGCATAATAAGAATATCTAAATTAAGATTTTTAATAAACAAAGTGGAGTCTACCCAACCAATGAAAAAACCAGATTGTTCTAGAAAAATTTATAGTCTTTCATACCACGCTCTTGATGCTTGTTTGAGTCCGTACAAAGCTATTTTAATTTGTAGACTTTTTCTGGATATTTCACATTTTCAAAACCTAGAGGTTGCTCTACATAAACTTCTTCATTGATGTGTCCATTTAAGAATGCACTCTTAACATCAATTTGATATAACTTAAAATTCATGTAACTAGCAAAAGCAAGCATCATTTAAATTCACTCGAATCGAGCCACTGGTGCATAGGTCTCATCAAAATCTAAGCTTTCTTCTTGATTATAGCCTTGTACTACTAGCCTTGCTTTGTTTCGAATGACTTCGCCATTTTCGTCCAGCTTATTTCAGAAGACCCATCTTGTTCCAATTACTGGATGATCTTTTGGTCTATCAACTAGATCCCATACATCATTCCTAGTAAATTGGTTAAGTTCTTCAGACATGGCCAAAAGCCAAAATTCATCATCACAAGTCTCATTGATATTCTTTGGTTTTATTTTAGATATGAAAGCAATATTTGCAATATATTGCAATTGCTTTCTAGTTTGGACACCACTCTTTATTTCTCCAATAATCTGCTCATGTGGATGATTGGGAACTTCTTTCCAAACCGGTGGAAGAAGAACATTTTCTTGAGGAGTGCTCTCTATCAAAGGTTCTTCTTGAAGTATGACTTCTTCTCCTTCGCTTAGAAGCATAGTATAACCTGCTCGCAATTCTCATCAAATGCAACATGTAAAGATTCTTCAATGCAAGATGCTCTTTTATTAAAAACAAGATAAACTTTGCTTCTAGAAGAATATCCAAGAAATATTGCTTCATCTGATTTTGAATCAAACTTATCAAGATTATCTTTGGTATTTAACAAGAAGCATTTACTACCAAAAATTTTGAAATATGAGATCTTTGGTATACGATCATAATATAATTCAAAACATGTTTTATATAAGATTGGTCGAATAAGAACACGGTTTAAAATATAACATGATGTATTTATTGCTTCAACTCAAAAGTATTTTGGTAAATTTTTATCTTGAAGCATGGTTCTAGCACATTCTTGCAAAGTTCTATTCTTTCTTTCAACAACTCCATTTTGTGGAGCTGCTCTAGGAAAAACAAAGTTGTGAGATATACCATGTAAATCACAAAACTTTAGAAAAGATTCATTTTCAAATTCACCACTATGATCACTACAAATTGTAATAATAGATGTAGATTTTTCATTTGTAATTCTTCTACAAAGTTTAGAAAATTCAGAAAAAACATCATTTTTGCTTTTTAAAAAAATTACCAAAGTAAATTGAGAATAATTTTATGCTATAACAAAAACATACTTGCTACCATTCAAACTTTGAATTCTAGATGGTCCAAAAAGATCTAAATGTAAAAGTTCAAGAGGACGTTTTGTAGAAACTATATCTTTTGCTTTGAAAGAACTCTTGATTTGTTTACCCATTTGGCAAGCATCACATAAGTGGTTCTTCTTATATGGTATTCTAGGTAGGCCTCTAACAAGATCATTCTTGGATAACTTAGAAATTAATTTAAAGTTAACATGTCTAAGTCTCTTATGCCATAACCATTGAATTTCATTAGAAGCGATATGACATTTTTCATTAAAAGTGGGTAACTCATCTAGATAAAGTTCATATACATTGTTCCTTTTTTTACCTTTAAAAATGATCTTTTTAGATTGAAAATCAGAAATTAAGCATAAATCATGTTCAAAAGAAACAAGAAAACCTTTATCACATAATTGACTAATGGATAATAAATTATGCATTAAATCATCTACTAAAAGAATATTTTCTATCAAGAAAATTTTTGGATTACCAATGTTACTGATACCGATTACTTTTCCCTTGTTATTGTCACCAATGGTGACGGTTCCTCCATCCTTACTTTGAAGGGTGGAAAATAACTCCGGCCTTCCAGTCATATGTTTGGAACAACCGTTGTCCAATATCCATTTGCTCTTGATTTTGTGTACCTACAACAAAATTAGAAGACAAAACATTTGACCCCTTTGTATTTTTGGGTCCATGAGAGTTAGTCTTAGGAACCCATATCCATTTGGATTTTGGTTTCCTTTGAGAATAAATATTCTTTCTATAAAAAGATTTAGCATTTCTAGAGTAATCATGTCTAGGCTTATAAGCATTATAAGTTCCATGATTAGATGCATTTCTATTATAACTAGAAAATTTAGTTCATTGAACAAATGATTGAAAATATTGTCTTTGATTCTTCACCACATAGTTTGATCTATTTTGAGTATCAAAGAAGCTATATCCCAATCCGGTTTTATTAACCGAGCATCTTTGAGAACCAAGAAGTCTTTCTCGATTCTCTTATCCATTTGTGAATTTGGTCACTATAGAAAGAAGATCATTTGATTTTTCTTTTAGACTAGTTATTTTTTTTTGTAAGAGATTGGTTCTAATTCCAATTTCTTTTATCTCAAATGCTTGACAAGAGTTTTCCTTCTTGAGATCTTCTATCTCTTGAAGTAACACTTTATTTTGAGAGTCAAAAGTTGATTTTTCAGTTTTTAACTCTTTGTTTTTAGAACTTAGACTCTTAAATTTAGCATATAAATCATTAAATGCTTCTAATAAATCATCATACTCAAATTAACTTACCGAGTCTTCTTGTGCTACAAAGCACATGTTGGCGACTTCTTTATTAGATTCTTCATTGGAGGAGGAGTCACTATCATCCCAACTTGCTTAAAATGCCTTTTTCTTCTTAAATTGGTCCTTGGGCTTGATTTTAAGAAGAGGACAATCTTTTTTGATGTGTCCTGCCTTTTTGCAGTTAAAGCACTTGACTTTATTAGGATTAGAAGAATCAGTTTTCTTTACCTTCCTTTGAAATCTTCCCTTTTTGATGAATCTTTTGAATTGCCTAGTAATGAGGGCAATATCTTCATCTTTATCTGAGTCTTCAGAGTCAGAGGTGGCCTTGAAAGCAAGAGATTTCTTCTTGGGCTCTTCTTCTTGTCTGTCTTGAAGTTGAACTTCATATGCCATCAAATTACCAACTAAGTCTTCAAGAGAAAAGTTATTTAAGTCATTGGCTTCCTTTATAATTGTGGTCTTTCTCTGCCATTCAGGAGTTAAACACCTCAGGACTTTTCTAACTAAATCCACTTACGAATATTCTTTCCTAAGAAATTTGAGGGTATTAGTAATATCGGTCATTCTTGTTACCATGTCCGATATAGACTTATTTTGCTTCATTTTAAATAATTCAAATTTATGAACCAAAGAGGCAATCTTAGATTCCTTTACCTTTGACGTACCTTCATGAGTTAGGAGAAGAGTATGTCAAATATCATTTGTTGTAGAACATTGAGAGATGTGATTGAACTCTACCTTGTCAACATCACAATACAACGCATTCATAGCTTTGGCATTGAGTGAAGCAGTCTTCTTTTCTTTATCGGTCCATAGGTTGAAATCAGTTGATGGTGTTTGGTACTTTTCTGAAACAACTCTCCAAATTTTGAGATCCATGGATTGTAGGAATATTATCATTCTTACTTTCCAATATCCATAGTTTGTTCCGTCGAAGAGAGGAGGACAAACAGAGGAGCATCCTTCTTTGTGTTGAGAAGATGTTGCCATGCTAGATGATGGTAAAATCAAAATATAGCTAACCTCCTCTGATACCAAATGAAAGTGTTGTAGAATCTAGGCAACGAGCACTAGAGGGAGGTGAATAGTGCTTTTAAATAGCGTCTTTAGAATTTTGAAGGATTTTAAAATTCGCAAAGCAATCACACAAAGAACACAAGAATTTATCCTGGTTCGGTCTTCGAGACCTACATTCAGTCCCCAAGCAAAACCAACTTGAGATTTCCACTATCAACCTTGTGTAACTACAAGATCATACAGACTAAATCCGGTCTCACTTTTAGTAACAAACCTACTGAAAGCAAACAACTCCTTTAAACCAAAGAGTCATTTCCTTTTACAGAAAAATGAAATAATCAACTTACAATCAACCTATGAGCCCTTCTTATGAATGTAAATGGAATGCAATTGGCTTTTGAGGTTGTTGAAATACTCAACTCACGAATTCACTCTCTCAAAAGAATTTAAGTGAAAAACTAGAGTGAAAATGTCAAGTGAGTGAGAAAACAAATAAATTAATGAATAGGAGTGAAAAGCAAAGAATTCGATCTTTGTAATTTAATGTGATTCAGTGTTTTTGAGTGTGGAATGCACTCATATTTATAGTTGAAAGATTTCATACATTGAGGGTATGAAATGGTGTAAAAAACAGTCAATTTTGAACGATCAAAACATTTGAAAAATGAAAAGACACGCCTTTTAAAAATTACAGAAAAATGACAAAATTAGTCAACTGGAACAGTAGTTAGTCGACTGAAATCAAATATTAGCAGACTGATAGATATCGTCGGTCGACTAATGTGATTAACAGAGCTGTTTGAAAATTTGAAATTTTGAAACTTAGTCGACTAATAATATCATCAATAGACTGAAAAATCTTTCAGTCGACTGCTGCTAAATTTTTCTGAAAACACACGTTCAGTCCAGTCGACTGATAAAACTTTCAATCGACTGCTGCTAAATTTTCCAAAAAATAGACATTTTGTACAGTCGACTGATAAAACTTTCAGTCGACTAATTCAGAAATTTGACGTTTTTGCTTTAGAGAATTGGTGCGAAAAAGTTGGTCGACTGGTGAGTCTATTGGTCGACTAATAAATATGAAAAATTTAGTAAGGAGTTTTCTAAAATGATTTTCATTAAGGGTTCTTTTAGAAAAGTTTTTCTAAAGACTTTTTAGGTGAAATGCAATTGAAATATGCACTCTAAGTAAGATTCTTATAAGAATCTAAGACTTTTAATGAATTTTACATTTACACACTAGTCTTCAAAGATTCTTCATTGAATTCTTCAATTCTTGTCATCTTTCTTCATTGCCTTAGCTGAAATGCAGTTGATTCACTTGTTCATCATCAAAACCTTGTACTTGAAGTATCGTGTATGGCTTCATTGTCGTAACACATATTTTTTCAAATTCACTATGGTTGACACAAATGGCACGTACACAAGCTCTTAGGGAGTTGATAAACTCGGTGAAATTCGTATTTATGGCCATAGTCAGAATACGAAGAAAACTCAGATTTGTGATCTTCGTATTAGACACATTCAACCTACACTCTTAGGCTAACTTCAAAATGTTGAGAAACTATATTTTGATGTTGTATATGTGATGTAATATGATATGCTGCTTAACACGATGATATATGAAATGTTATATTATGACTTGATATGATTTGCCATGTATTTAACGTGTATTTGATGCAAGGTTATTTCACTTAAGAAGAGTGAAGACAACTTGATCAAGTGCAACAATTTGATGCAATCCTACTATTCTAAAGAAAAATCTTGATGGGACATACATTCATAAAGTCTCTCCAAAAAGATCAGCTACTTCAAGATGAAGATTTTTCTTCTTTAGAGTCATATGTAACAGAACCTTCAGAAGCATGCATATTTCATATTAGAGTATATGCTTTAAAATCATACAAGTTATTTATATATAAAATAACAAGCTTTCATAAAAAGAATGTTATTCAAAAACACCTTTTTGAAACAGATCATTGTACTTACTACAAGCATTTATTAAAAAGACAAATTGACAAAATATAATAGCTCATGATTTCAAAAGCATTAATTGTACTTCCTACAAGCATTTATGAAAAAGAAAATTTGACAAGATATAAAAGCTTATATTACAAATCATCACTTCATTGTTTAAATACATGAAAATACAATAAATGCTTTATGTAGTACTTATTGTTCAAAAGGTCTTTTCTTGAGTACATACTTTAAAGTACCATAAATGCTTGAGTGAAGAAAGATGTCTTCAAATATAAGTCGTCACTTCTTGAGTGAGTGTTTTTGAAATACTTGAAATAAAATAAACACAAATAGTTATTTCTTAAATAAATGTTTTGTTCAACGATAAATGTTTGTGTTATAAAAGTAATGTTTATTTTCTCAAATCGTCATTTCTAAAATGAATGATTTGAAGTACAAAATGCTTGAGTAATACTTATATTACAAATAGTCATTTTTCAAATAAATGCTTGCGTATTATGAACTAATACATCTTTTCATAATTTGTCTTTTCTTACATAAATGTTTATGTATTATGAACCAAAATTTCTTACATAAATGTTTGTGTATTATGAACCAATGCATTTTGTCCTTTCTTACATAAATGCTTAACACTTAATTGAGGAATGACACATTATAAATTAAATCTCATTTTTAATTACACCAACGTATATTGTACCTCAAAATATTTAATTTAGAAATGATGACTTGAAGAAACTATCATTATTTAAATACACCAAACATATATTACTTAACAATTATTTAATGGAATGACGATTTTTAAAAGCTATATATAGTACATACATTATTTCACACACCTTTTTCTCATAAAAGTTGTTTTTGAGATGACCTGGCATCTCACATCTCAAAAGGACAATTATTTCAAAGCATTTAAAAAAGCAATGACTATTTTTGAAGATCTATATATACAGACAAAATAATATTTCAAAGAGATATACATGTGAGCTTTCAAAGAGAAATATTCTTACACGACACACTGAAAAAAAAAAACTTAGAAAAGAAAAGAGAAAAAGGCAAGAAAAGCTCTCTGACAAAAGAATCAAGTGTGTGAAGAAAAAGAGAAAAAGAACATTATGTTCTTCTGAAAGATTATTCTGCCTATTTTCAAAAGAGAGAACATTCTGAGAGAATCTTCAAATGTGTATTCATATCCTGCATATCATTCTGAAGGTTTTATTGGAAAGTATTGTAACTTTCTATTGTAATATTGTTGCCTTCTTGTGATTAAGAAGAAGACCTCTGAGGAAGAGGGTGTTTCCCTTCTCTGTTGAGAGAAGTAGACCTCTGAGGAAGAGGGTGTTTCTCTTCTCTGTTGAGAGAGGTAGACCTCTGAGGAAGAAGGTGTTGTATTATTTATCCCGTAACAAGGATTAAATAGTGAAAAGCTCAAGTGGTTTCACGTGAGGACTGGATGTAGGTCAGTAACTCGACCGAACTAGTATAAATCTTGTGTTTATTGTGTGGTGCCTAATGGTCTTATCTTTAAATTATCGATCTGTGCTCATATTTCACTATTCACCCCCTCCCCCCCTTTAGTGAAATTTCATTTGGTATCAAAGCAGATTTTGTTAGTTTTGACATAACAAGTCTCCTAGCACAAAAATGTCATCATCTTATGCTCATGATATTGAAGGTCATCACTCTTCTTGCCCTCTTTTTTTTTAATGGAACTAACTATCGCTATTAGAAATGTAGAATGACCATTTTTCTCAAGTCTCTAGATTTTGCAGTATGGAAAATTGTAGAATGCCCATATTTTTCTCCTACATCAGACTATGCTTCATGGACTGATGAAGAAAGAAAGTTGGCAAACTTAAATGCAAAAGCCATAAATGCTTTATACTGTGTCATAGACCAAAATGAATTTATTAGAATATCTATTTGTGATTCTGCTCATGATATTTGGCATTCTCTGGAAGTTATTCATGAAGGAACAAATAGAGTAAAAGAAGCCAAGATCTCATCCTTGGTTCAAAAATATAAACTCTTCAAAATGGTAAAAGATGAAACCATTACTGAAATGTTTACCAAATTCACCAATATCATAAATGATCTCAAGTCACTAGGAGAAAATTATTCCCAGACTGATAGAGTAAAAAAGATATTGAGATCTCTTACTTTCAATTGGGAGAAAAAGATTACGGCCATTGAAGAGGCCCAAGATCTATCCAAGCTTATGTTGGACGACTTAATAGGCAATCTTATGGCCTATGAAGTCCATATGAAGGAAAGATGATTTTTTTTCCTGACACTAATATAGAAAAACATGGTTATTTATGTGAATTTCAAAGAAAAGATGGTAGATGCATGTTAGAGTTTTATTTTGAATCACAAGTATGAATATGCATGATTTATTTTTGAAAACTAAGCAAATAAACAACATTGAAAATAAGAGCTCAAAAGTGAAAAAGTGCATACATTCAGTTGTTTGATCTCTTCGTATTCTCCAATAGTTGGGCTCATATAGAAGTTGAAGTATTTGATTCCCATGTCAAAAAGGAAATCACTTCTTTGTCTAAGTTGATATCTGTGGCCTATTTGGTTCGAGCAAGTAGAGCTTGAGGGATGTTTACACCTAGTGTCCTAAAGCCATCTGATTTGGGAGCTACCGGCCTGAAAGCCCATTACATAGACTTTATAGAGAGCCTAATAGATGTTAATATTGCATATGACAAAAAACAAGCTATACGTAAAACTATAAAAATTAAAGGTTTAGTGACTTGAGCAATTAAGTCTGAGGGATACTTTGTATCTGGTGCCCTAAGGTCATCTGACTTGGGAGTCACTTACCCAAAGCTCGTTAGACGGGTCACAAAAACTAAAAATTTGATATAGTGCTCAATGAAGAGAAAGAAAAAGTGCAAAAAAATTGAAGAGAGAAAATTAAGAGCAAAAAGCTAAAGTTCACTGCTTAGGAATATTTTTTGAAAAACTGTGCAGAAAACATATAAGGAGAAATAAACAATGACATGTGTATATTTGATTTTTCGAAAATAAAGCATAAATGAATATGATTTTTCTTAGAAAAGTAAAAGAAAAAACTTTTATTCTATGGTGACATGTAAAGACCCTAATTATGTTTTGAAAGTGTAATAACATGAAATATTCGTGAAAATAAACTCCTTAACTGCCTAATACTTCATGAAGTTGGAATCTTTATGTATACATGATAGAGATGTTTGTGGGTAGCATTATTACAAACCCTTACGAGACCTTACTCGTCCACTGGGGTAACCTAAGGGTTTAAAGGGCTTGTTCCATATGCTAAATGCAACCGTAATTCCTACCAAAGTGAGTTAGGTTTTTTTTTTGTTAGTTTGCTTTTGTTTTGTTATTCAGGGTTAATTTGTTCGAGGACTAGCAAACGATAAGCATGAGAAAAATTGATCATGCATATATTTTGCATCTTATACATATGTTTCTATGCATGATCTATAAAAAAATGCATTAAAAACTCATTCTTATCAATGTTTTTGAGAAATTACTTTGAAATTCAAAATAAAGATAAAATTGCATATTTAAACCATTTTTTGCATTTTATAGTGTGATGAGTAGTTTAGGACTTTGTCAATTGTAGTTTAATTAGTTTAGAAATTCTAATTAGTATTTTACTTTGTTTAGAATTATTTTTTTATAAAACATATTTTTAGAGGAGTGTAGTTTTTAGAATTTTTAAAACTTAGATGGACTTTTTAGAAATTCTAGTTTTAACCTTGATTGGGAGTATAAAATCATCTTTTTCAACAGAGGGGGGCATCTCCCTCTTGAGAAAACACTCCAGCCTCTATCTTCCTCCCTCTCTTCTTTTCCTTCTCCTTCTCGTTCCCAACCGGTTCTCCCTTTTTACTCTTCGCCTTTCTCCTTTGTTCTCTTCTTGCTTCTAATCTCTTCTGGTTCTGGTTCTTCTTGTCCCCATCGTCGGAAGCACATGCAACTTGGAGGAAAGATCGTTTCCTCTTCTCAACCCCTCAATCGGAGGCAAATCATGAGGTTTGCTTCTTCTCCCTCAGTCTCTCTATAGATTATTATTTAGATTATCTTTTATTTATCTCGTAAAATACATGCATCATATTTTATCTTGGTATATAGCATAATTTAATCTTTGTGTACTTGTTGCATTTAATTTAGATTGCTTTCTTTTATTCATTGCAAAAAGAAAAAAAGAAAAAAATATATATAGATATCATATCTAGCATTGCATATAGCATAATTTAGTTTTTGTCGTGTCATCACATGCAAACTAACATAGATCGTTAGGTTTAAAATAGTTTTTTTTTTATGATTTTCATGATTTTTAGATAGTTTAGATTCAGATTTAGTGTAGATATAATTTATATTAGGTTTTTGGTTATTTGGTATTTATTAGTTTAATTCATTAGTTTTTTTCTAAATAGTCAATTTAGGGTTTTTATAGTTTCTTTTAATTCTTTTTAATTTTTGTAAGTAGATCTGAATATTTTATGTTTATTTCCAGTATTAGGTTAGTTTAGTTAATTTTTAATTCATGTTCTTGATTGTTTTAATTAGTTGTTCAATTAATAGCTTAAATTAGATAATCGATAGATAGAATAATTAATTATTTGATTCTTTTTAATTCAGCCAAATAAGATTGTTTAATTTTCTATTAATTAGTAGTTAGTTAAGTTTATTTTCAATTCCAGAAATTTCAGTTCTAGTATTTAGCTTAGAATTTAGTTATTTTAATTGTTAATCAATATCACATATTTAGTGTATTTAATTCTAGCCGATTTAGATAGTTTTTAATTATAATTTTTTATTAGCAATTTTAATTTCATGTTTTAATTCTTGTTTTCACATTAATTAGATCAGAATTAATTTAGTTTAATTTTGTTAGATTAATTTCCATTAGTTTAGTTCAATTATTTAGCCAATTTCCTTTTCTTACCAATTGACAATTTGCTTAGTTTAATTAATATTATTTTTTATCGTATTTTCTGCAGATTAAGGTATTGGTTAGTATGGTTTTAATTGGATTCACGTCACTTAGATTTAGTGCACATTTTGATGCTTGTTTTGCATAGTTGTTAATTAAATGCATAGTGTCAATTCGGATTTCTTTTAATTCATTATTAATTAGTTAGTGGTAGATAGCATAAGTTAGTTTTTATTATTCTTTAGTTTCAAATTTGTTAAAATTAGTTTTACCATCCATACAGTAACTTAATTAGTTTATTATTAGGTTGTTACTTAGTTATTTTATCGAATTCTTGAATTAGTAGTTATTCGGTTAGTGTCTTTCTTGTTTTTTTAGTTAAGTTAATTCCATTAGTTAGTAGTCACGTTAGTTATTCTTAATTCTTGAATTCCTTGATTCATCGGTTAGAGTGTTTCTTGTTTAGTAAATTAAATTTCTTGAATTAGTTAGTTGTTTGTTAGTTTGACTTATTGAAAGTGAATTTAGTTCGTCTTTATTTCTTTCTTTTTAGTTAGTTAATTAATTAGTTTAGTTTCTTAAATTCGGTTAGCTTGTTTTCTTGCTTTTTTAGTTAGTTTGTTTTAATTCATTTCAAGAATACATAGTTTGTTAATTAGTTAGTTTAGTTTGTTACATGTTAGTTAGTTGTTACAAGTTCGTTATAGTTTGTTAGATTAATTTTTTGCTTTTCTTGTTTGAAATATTAGATTTTGGTATAGTTTCTTTGTCTTGTTCTTCTCGTTTTGTATTTTTATTTTGCAGGAAAGTGGTTGGACATGCGATAGTTCCTCAAAAGTGTCCCTAAAGAGCCATCTGAGGTCCCCAAAAGGTCCCCTCAAAAGGCCCTTCAAGCCCTCAGAGACCCTTCAGAAGAGCCAAAACCTTTTAAGAGTGAAACACTAAAAGCCTTTTGTAGCATCCTGAGGTAAAAGGGAAGCAATGCAGATTAAAGGGACTAAATTTCAGGCAACTGAAGACCCCTTTTTCTTTTCTTTTAGCTTTAGGTTATTTAATTTTAATTTAGGTTTGTAAAAAGGCCATTTATTATTATTTTTGAGCCCTCTGCAATAGGGTAACACATTGTAATAATTAATTATTTTTATTTTAAAGGCAATAAATCTTGTCATTCAGTGAAATATAAAGTTTCTTCTCTCATTCTCTGAGTTCAACTCAGATCTCACCCTATTGTGAGCCAGTTTTTATTATTTGGTGTCTCGCTTTCACAAAATATTTTTATCAAAAATATCTTTTAAAAATCTATTTCATAAAACTTACACCAACCACCATGGTCAGATCTGACGACTTTAATTCTTTTGCCAAGTTGAGTTTCAACTTTAGCCTTAAATGATTTGAATACATCCAGTGACTGAGACTTTTCATAAATCAAATATAGGTAACCATAACATGAATAATCGTCCATGAACATAATAAAATATTGTTGACCATTCCATGAAGCTGTAGGGAATGTCCCATAAATATTCGTATGAATAAGTTACTAAATGTTTGTTATTCTGTCGACATCTATTTTTCTTATATTTGTTCATTTCTCTTTTATGAAGTCAATGCAAACCTGAAAGTCAGTGAAATCATGGGAATCAAGAATTTCACTTATTACAAGCATTTTTATTCTTTGTTTAGAAATGTGACCTAAGCGCTTGTGCCATAGGATAACAAAATTCTTATTGACTAATTTTTATTTTTTACTACGTGAACTTGCATGCAAGGTTTCATGATATGAGGCAACAATATCAAGTAAATATAGGTTATCGACCAGAGATAAAGAATTAGTTCTATTAAGATTTGTATTGAGAAACAACTTAAATTGACTATTTTCAAATAAACATGAATAACCAAATTTGTCTAATATGGAAATAGAAACCAAATTCCGTCTAAATAACGGTACAATGTATGTTTCTTTCAAATCTAAATAACAACCACTATTTAATAATAACCTAAAAGTCTCTATTGCCTCAACTTGAACTGATTTGTCATCGCCCACATAGATGAATCTTTCAACATCAATCAACATTCGACAATTGAGGCAACCCTGCATAAACATATTTATGTGAGTGGTAGCACCAGAATCAATCCACCAAGTTTGCTTGGGTACATAAGTTAAATTAACTTCAAAACAAACTAAAGTGAGGAGAGTACATTTCTTTTCATGCCAAGTATGATATTTGGTACAATCCTTCTTCATATGACCATCGATCTTGCAAAAGAAACAATTGAACTTTGCATCCTGATATTTCTTCTGCAATGGAGGGTCTACTTTAGCTTCTTTACCTTTTTTTCTTTTCTTATATTTGTATTTAGAGGTAACTGCCAAGTGAGTACTTTCTATCTTTTTTTATTTCATTCTTTCCACTTCTTGCACACAATGAAAAATGAACTCATTTAGAGTTCATTTATTTTTTGGTAATTATAACTGACCTTAAATTGACTGTATTGTGCAGGAAGAGATATCAAAACTAAATGCACGAGTAAGTCCTTAGAGAACTCTAACTTTGGTGCCTTTAGTTTTGAAGCAAGATGAGACATTTCCATGATGTACTCCCTTATGTTCTCTTTACCTTTATATCTCATTGAAACAAGATTCACAAGGAGAGTGTTTGTCTCAGCCTTTTTGTTTTTAGCAAAATGTTTCTTAATTTCTTTAAAAAACTTCGCGGCATTAACTTCTTTAGACATAGCGCCCCTTAAGGTTTTCAAAATTGCACGTTTCATGATCATAAGACTCATGCGATTTGATCGATCCCACTTCTCATGGTTCTTTTTATCCTCAGTGGAACTTCTATCTGTGAGAGTAGGTGGTTGATCCTCTCGAAGTGCAAGATCCAAATCCATACACCCGAGAACAATTATAAAATTCTCTTTTCAATTTTTGAAGCTTGTGCTATTTAAAACATGGATTGAATTAATGTTTACATATATTGTAGAAGCAAAAGAATTTACTGAATTAAGAACAAAATAAACCACAACAAACTCACAATCAATATATATATATATATATATATATATATATATATATATACATGCATTAGCATTAATTATCATATTCAAACTATGGTGAACCCCACCCCATCACAAGATACCCATCACAACATTGACATTTAGTCTTTGGAGAGAAATATCAACTTGTAAGTGGTACTCTTATTACAGTAATCAAATATGAACAATTAATTCTGTCAAACAACAAGCCTTTCTTTGGACAGACTCATTGTTCACATAAAAAACTTGATAATTACCCTATATTTATTACTAAATGTACATTTGAACTCGGCTAAATAGTAATCTTCCTTTAGGTCGATTACTATTCACATAAATTTCAAATATACAAACATCTTAATATTCTAAACAAGTCAATCTTCACAAGAGAGGTTACTTTGTTAACATGTTTCAATCAACTCATTTTAGAATATTAGACTTTTATTCAGAAGAAGAATACTAAAGTTTGAATATTATATGTAATAGCATGCATATGTATAAAAAAAATAAATCCATAATCCAAATTAGGTCAAAAAAATCTTAAGTTCGAAGTTAACCCACTAAAATGACCCAAATCTTTTTAATTTTAAATTTTTTTAATGGTCTAAAACGCATGCTAAAGGGTCTTTGGCTAGCGGGTCGGGTTAGACCTGACCCGACCCGGGTCTGGCCCCACACAGAATGACAGGGGGGGTTGGCGAACCTCGCCCCCTTGCCCGCTGCCCGACGGTGGCTGGGGCAAATGGCCAGCCCCAGTCCATCACCACCAGACACCGGCATAACGTCCAACGAGGGCCATCTGACCCTCCCTATTGTCGGGTTACAAAGGGGAATGGTCGATCGACCCTCCTTCGCTCGAGCATTGCTGCACGGCGTGGGGAGGGTTGTTCAGCCCTCCTCCGTCTATGAGATGCCATACGGCATGGGGAGGGTCGTTCGACCCTCCTTCGCTTGCGCACAATCGCCAAATGGAGGAGGGGGCCATTTGCCCCCCCTTTTGAATCCCGAGAGAGGTTAGGGAGGACCATTCGGTCTTCCCTCTCTTCTCCTTCCTTGTGCAGGCACCCAATGGTACCTGCTCATAGTTGGACAACGTCTAGCAGTTTGCCCAACGTCGTCCGGTGGCCTACGGCTATCGAAGGAGTGTGCCACCCCTTTTTGGTTGGTCGTCGATCCCAACAGTTCTTCAAAGACACCATCGATGCGACATAAATATATAAATATATATATATATATATATATAGCCCCTAATGCCGGTGGTCAAAGAGAGAAAACAAAATTTGATGGGATTTCGGTGACCCAAAAGAAAAAATCAAGGCAAAATCAAATATTTCAATGATTCAACAAGTACAAGAGTCTTTGATACCAATTGTTGGATTGATTTAAGGAAATCATCTTTCTTTACCCATAGATTTGTTCATGCTAAATCATTGAAAAGATAAAAAATAAATAAAGCATAACGCAGAAACGTACCCGAATTCATCATTGCACCGGTAGATTTTGACGGGGTTTGATCTTCCAAAATATGACCTTTCCTTCTTCTCTAAACCTAATGAGAGAGGGACAATTTCTTTCTTGATGGGGAGAAAAAAGAAAACAACCATTATATATGGTTTTAGGGACCATAACCTAACTATAACCATCCCATTGTCTTCTTTTCAATTCAGCCCATCATAAAATCAAAAATTGACATGTGAGGGCACATAAGATATCTACACATTATTATAACCAAACTTTATAAGATGTTATATGACTCAACCGTATAAGATCACTTCAAATGTGCCTCTACCATAGATAGTTTATAATGAGTAATTAATTACATATGTAAGTCCACATAAAATATCTAACATCGGAGGCATCTGAGTGCACTGTCGAGAGTGGAATCAACATATCATTTGCTTACTACCACCTCCCGATGCTGGTAGCCAAAATATGAAACTGTGTCATGCCAATTTCCATAATTCCTTTATTTCCTTTCATCCCAAGCAAAAGTTTACGCTGGGTATTCTCCAAATCCTCTCCAGCTGCCTCCGACAGAGAGTTTTCAAACAAGGCCTAAATGACATTTCTTCTTGCTTCTAAATAAAATCTGAAGCTATGGATTCCACACTTTCACTCTGATGGTTCTCTAAGGGCAACTTTGGAAGCGAGAAAGATGTAAGAAAAGTGATGCAAAATAGAAAATTTGTACGGATTTTTCAACCCTTTCAAACAAGAAAAACTTTTTTGGTGAGAGAGTTTTTCTAAAAAGTACACTTTTTCATAGAAAACATTCCTTTATGGGGAGGTGGAAAAATGTTTCCTACCAAAAGAAAATTTATTTTTACTCACCCCACCACCCATCTCACCATCACCACCACCATCCATCTCATCACCAGCCACCACCACCATCCATTTCACCACCATCACCACCACCTTCCTCCTCTCCTCTCTCATTTTTTCACTCTGGTTTTCTAATGCTGCACAAATAAGCGAAAAACTTTCTTTTGGAAAACTTCTCATATCAAAAACTCATAGGACAAACTTTATTTTCCTACAAGAGTTTTTCTCTCTTCCAAACATGCCCTAACTGTAGGCTTCCAAACAGAACTAAAAGTAAACAGTAGGGTTGGACATCGAGCCAACCCAACCTGACTCGATGCCCGTTAGTGCCCAAGAGACCCAACCCATCACGAAATTGCTGAAAGCCTGACATGACCGTTGTTGGTTTGGCCGAGGTTTCATGAGGCATCCGATCAGGTCAGGTTGGCCAAGATCTAGGGGTAGACATGGGGTTGGGTCTGGTTAATCGGATCAAGACATTAGGTCGGGTTGGGTATAGCCGACCCAGTTACACCCTTATAAAAGATGTTTTGGAGAGAGAGAGTTTCTTTAAAGAAGGGGGAAAGAAAGACGTGGATCGAGGGAGCAGTTATAAATAGTTAACTCATTAATTTTTGAAAAAATTATAGTGTTTCATGTAAGTAAAACTTCCTTTTTTAAGAAAACACTATGAAAATACCCTACAAATTAATTACATTTTTAACTGATATGCCAAGAATGTTAATAAAAAAAAGTGATAAAGCATCCAATTTTTTGCACATGATACCCTTGCTTTTGCTTTTATAATATTTAGGAAGGTAAGCAGGAAAGCAATTCTCAATGCTGTACTTTCTTTTGTCGATTGCATTGCTTCTTCATCATATTCATATGGATATTTCAACTTCTTTAATGTTGAGGTTTCTTACCATTTTCATCATTATGACGGGTGACATTTATCACTCCTTTAGATCTACTTTATCTCACACCATAGCTGGCATCACCCATTTTTTACTACAGGGCATCTGCTGATGAATCTGCTAATGATGCAAACCAAAAACTTGATTAGCTCAATACTTTCGCAAGAAAGAACCATATTGAACGCATAGCATTTTTTGTGTTTGCTTTGGAGTCTTGAGATGATTAAGTTTACATCTTATTTTATTACAGGTTATGATGTTCATTTGCATGGAAGGATCAGAAGTTTAGCTAATGAACCATATGGTTGATTGAATAGTTAAAGCAGTTGCTCACTGCACTGTATCTATTACTAGTTTGCTTGGTTGATGTTGTAAGACCAAAATTGTTCTTGCTATAATGTGTGTGCAATTTGTATTTATTGTGAGGATGCCTTTTGCAGACCTTCTTAGGGCGTGTGTGTTAATGCACCCACTTAACCAGGCAACCGGGATATGCTGGGATATTGCATTTTGAGGCACAATATAACATCCCAACTTATCCACCAGTTCTCCAGATATGTGGGTGCAACCAAACACCCACTTATGTTTTATTCAATCATGGGTACTAAACTAGTTCTGGTCATACCTTCTTTCTTTCCTTTTCTTGCAAAAACATTGCATGTTTCTTAAAGTTCCCATGGTATTAGAGCAGGAAAAGAAGCGAGTTTATTTCAATCATATTATATGAGAGATGTGCTTTCAAGTTTTCTAGGATGCTATTCATTTCAAGCGAAGTTTATGTTATCATCTTCTTAAGTATGATCATATTTTCTAGTAAGCATGCAAATTTTCTTCTGGGCCATATAGCTGATCTGTCACTAAGAAGCTGAGGAGTATTTTCTTTTGAAAAGAAGTGCATGATTAGTAGGCAGTTCCTGTCGAGGACCTAAAGAAACATGAGGTGTCGCAAGTGATTTGGAAGTCATGTTTCTTAGTCCTTTCTTAATTTGTCTGGCTTCTCTTTGTCGCTGTGTAAAACCCCTTTGATGACAGTCCCATTGAGCAGTTAATTTTCACCTTATTCGTACCAACCAGTCACTGATAGGCAAAGATAAGGATAAGGTACTGAATGTTGTTACAGTTGATGCAAATGCAGTTCCAGCTGATTCCAATGAAGATAAGATAGCAAATGTAGCAAATGCAGCAAATGCTATTGGAGTCAATCTCGGTACAAATACAACTGTTACGTGAGATGAAGATGGATCATGTTAGCTGTTAGGTGAGATCCGTAACGGCCTAACAACCTTAATCTGATTAGATCAAATGTAAACCAAACTGTTACATTTTGTAAATTACTGCAACCACAAGTGTAAAAACACACATGTACACGAATATATATATTCGTGAATATCTTCTGCAAAATATGATAATACAACAGATATTCTGCAGAATCCTGATTCTTCTTTATTTTGTTAAGTAGTATCAGTTTGTTAGGTTGAAGTCAGTCATATATCTTTTCATATAGGAGTATTTAATTTGGTTGGACACGATGGTATTGAATTTCATCTTAATCAATCCTCAAATTCATTGTTAAAAACACAACCTTCTGCTGAAGACAGAATTCTAGCCTGATTACAATACTTTTTGGTTGAATTCACGAGGGGATCTAGATGTAGAACCTTTTTTACGCCTGGATGCATAGATAAAAGACATCAGTGTGAGGGCTGGCTTGTTTGCTTGGAGCCTTGTTATCGTCGCAAAAATTTTTCCCTGTTCCCTTCCTTGCGGAAGAGAGAGGGAAATGCTTTCGCGATTCAAACTTGACCGGATTTTGGAAATTGTTTTGAAATACTCGCCTCCGTTTTGAAAATTTGCGGGAAAATCCATGGGATGGGGCTTGACCTGTCGGTACGAGATTCGACCGTTCCTGCCGCCTTGCATTTTTATGCAGCTTTGAAACTCTCGAAATGGACGGCTACCACCGGCTTCTTTCGTCCTTCGATCCGGGCTTCAGATGGTTCACAAAAATCGATCCACGCGCCTAGATCGAGTTGGAATTGATGCGAGCAAGCTTGGTACTTCGATGAACCCTCTCAATTGAGCCCAAGGGGGGCATGAATTCAGAACATCAAAATCGTGTAATAAGGCACTCAGAGTGAAAATGCTAAATCCAAAAGGAGCTCTCCTAGGCTGGGCGTGGGCTAGGGTATTTATAGAAATTTTGGAGATTTTCACAATTCAAACACAGTGAAT
This sequence comes from Nuphar pumila, assembly GCF_984573655.1. Taxonomy (NCBI): domain Eukaryota; kingdom Viridiplantae; phylum Streptophyta; class Magnoliopsida; order Nymphaeales; family Nymphaeaceae; genus Nuphar; species Nuphar pumila. Next base: position 56,535,296 of record NC_143250.1, on the reverse strand, counting down.
CTGGACCTTCCATGTGGCGCCATCTCAGGGCATGCCATTTTGATTTTTGAGAAAATAAAAATGAGAATTTTGTGGGTGAGACACCTCAGCAGGGGATTTTTTTGGAAATTTTCAAAATGTAGCTTGATTCTCTCTGCAAGAGTCTCCCAAATGGCGCCACCTCAGAGGGTGCTACCTGGGGTTTGAAATTCAAAGTTTGCTTTTCGCAGGGAGCCCTCATGTGGCGCCACCTCATGGTGGGCTACTTTTATTTTAAATAAAATAAAAATAAAAAATGAAGCCAAGAGGGAGCTCTGGAATGGCGCCACCTCAAAAGGTGTTTGAGATTTGAATCTAGAAGCAGTAGGAGCATGCCATGTGGTGCCACACCAGAGTGGCTCTTGACACGTGTCAGAAGAACAAGGTAGTGGGCTCAGAAGGTGCCACCTTAGAGGAGTTTGAATTCTACTTTTTCTGATGAAAGGAGATCTGGACATGTGGCAGTCCAGGATGGTTCCATACCTGACAAGTGTCAGCTTGCTGGAGGAGGTTCTTCAGATGGCGCCACCTCAGGGAAGAAACTTGAAATTCAAATGAGGTTGGCTCTGGAAGAATAGAGGGTGGACATGTAGCGCCACCTCAGAGTGGCTCCTACAATGACATGTGGCAAGAGGGAGGGAAAGGGACACGTGGCACCATCTCAAAAAATGAATTTTGGAAGGAGACTTCAGGATTTGCTCCACATCAGCCTGGAGTTTGAATATTTGAATTGTTGCTTTTTCTAAAGGAGGCAGAAAGTGACATGTGTCACTTGCTTTTTCTGAAGAAAGCAGAGAGAGACACGTGTCCCTTGCTTTTTCTGAGAAGAGCAGAGAGTGACATGTGTCACTTGCTTTTTCTGAGAAAAGCAGGGAGTGACATGTGTCACTTACTTTTTCTGAAGAAAGCAGAGAGAGACACGTGTCCCTTGCTTTTTCTGAGAATAGCAGAGGGTGACATGTGTCACTTGCTTTTTCTGAGAAAAGCAGGGAGTGACATGTGTCACTTGCTTTTTCTGAGAAGAGTAGAGAATGACACGTGTCTGCTGCAGGAAAGAATACCTCAGATGGCGCCACCTCAGAAGGAGACAACTCTACTTTTTCTGGACAAGGCAACACATGACACGTGGCATCTCAGGGTGACCTTGGAATGACAAATGGCACAGGGTGAAGATGGTGGACATTGACACGTGGCATGAAATGAAGAGGATGTCTAATGACATGTGGCGCCACCTCTAGGTGAACCCCACGCTGATACATGGTAAGGAAATGACAGGAGAGAGAAAAAGACCCAGTGGCGCCAATCCAGGGACAAGGCTCCTATATTTTTGGGTTTTTCAAAATTCAGGTTTTTCAAAAGGAAAGCCTATGTGACACCACCTCAGTGTGGGTCCCACATTGCTTCTTTATTGAAATAAAGACAAGACAACAAAACCTCTTTTTTGGAATTTTCATAAGATCTGAACTAATTGGCAAAACAGAAATTTTGAAGAGAGTTAGCCCCTATAGGGCGATTTTGTAAAAGGAAGATATTTGAAATTGTTGACAAAAGGGCAAAATCTGAGATAAGGCGGTTGAAATCCATATTAAAACTATCCAGATCATTTTCCTGAGAAAATATTTTGAAATTCAGAGTCCTGGGGGTAAAATGGGAAGAATTGGTAATTTTGAAGACCGAGGGTTTTGAAATTGATTTTAAAAAGAGTAGAAATTCAAATCTGGATTGAAAATTTTGAAATCGAGAGTTTTGGACCTCGAAATGACATGCTGTGCAGTGCAGTGATATGAAATGTTCATGCAATGCTATGCAATGCCATGTCTTATGAAATGCAACCTTGAACCAGGATTTGGAGATTCCCGTCTTTTGTTAGGAGTAGAATTTTGAACAGCTGAGCTAAAATAGAGAAATTTTGAGAGTTGCAGATGAAATTTGGACTTTTGCGGGTTCCAGGTTTAGAAAATGACCATTTTGCCCTCTAGCGATCTCCAGGGAGGAGTTGTGATGTTTGGTGGAAATGTCGGGGAGGTGAGTAAAAATTTGGGGTGTTTACAGATGCCCCTCTTTGCTACTAAGCCGGCTTGTCGCCGAGCTTAGTGACAAAGAAAACACACCAAATTTTGGGCTGTATAAAATGCCCCAGTTGAAAGGATCTGACTGGGTATGAAGAAATTAGCCCTGATGAAGATGGTAGATATGAAATGGAGAATGAAGAGGAAAGATTCACTCTGTGAGAGTGAAATTCAAGTTTTTGCCCTTAACCTGGATGGGACATAAATACCTCGCATAGAACGAAGCTCAGATTTGACCCTTAACCTGACTGGGGAATGAAATGTCTCATTGAAATGAGACTCAGGTTTGTACCCTTAACCTGATCAGGCGGAAAATGAAATACCTCTTTGAATGAGGCTCAGGTTTATACCCTTATCCTGATTGGGCGGAAAATGGAATACCTCATCAATTGAGGCTCAGGTTTATACCCTTAACCTGATTGGGCGAAAAATGAAATACCTCATCAAATGAGTCTCAGGTTTGTACCCTTATCCTGATTGGGTGGAAAATGAAATACCTCTTTGATTGAGGCTCAGGTTTGTACCCTTATCCTGATTGGGCGGAAAATGAAATACCTCTTTGATTGAGGCTCAGGTTTGTACCCTTAACATGATCGGGCAGGAAATGAAATACCTCTTTGAATGAGGCTCAGGTTTGTACCCTTATCCTGATTGGGCGGAAAATGAAATACCTCTTTGATTGAGGCTCAAGTTTGTACCCTTATCCTGATTGAGCGGAAATAGAAATACCTCTTTGATTGAGGCTCAGGTTTATACCCTTAACCTGATCGAGCAGAAATCAAGTCTTTAAGAGGGATTTAAAATTGGTGTCTGGATGTATCAAAGACGGACATCACGCTCTCACTTCGCGTCCGGATAGCTAGAAAATATTGTCAAAATGTTGAGAATCTTGTTGTTGATCCAAAATATTTGAAAATGGTGCATATTATGGCAAAAACATTCTTTCTTTTCTACGTGAAGCACTACCTCCAAAAGAGATTCACTTCGTAGAATCGAGATTGGGAATCCAAATTACTTATGATTGACCTTCTTCAAAGAAGCTATCAATTTCCTTGATATGAACAGAAAAGAGAATTTGATATTGTGAAAGCAATTGATGAAAGAATATTGATAATAGAATTTCGCAAGTTTAATGAAGATTCTTGATAAATGTGGCAGTTTGATATCCTGGGAGCTTCTCTCATGATAATCTTTCTGCACTCTTTTTCGGCTCTTTTGGGTTTTAGTTACATTCTCCTTTATTTTGGAGATGTCCTGACTTTTCTCTCTTTCTTTTCCCTCTCTTGCTTTCTTTTTGGGAAGGGTACGTCATAAACTCCTTCAACTTGGAGATGTTTCGATCCTTTTTGGACGATGTTGGCTCATTGGTTTAAGATCTTTGGATGATAGCAGAAATTAAATATCTTTTAGGGATTGTCGGGAGGTTCATCGCATCTGCCTTCATCTCGACAATGCTTTGGACTTTCCCTGAAAGGATCCGTCACAAACTCCGTCATCTTGGAGATGTTTCAAATTTTCTTTGGCCCTGGGGGTCTACTCGCTTAATTCGCCTTCATCTTGACGACAATTGAGAGATCCCTTTTGTGGATATTTAATTGCAGCTTAGGTGATTTTAAGGAGACAGAGTTTGGGTGAATTCTCTCTCTTTTCTAGCACTCAGGATATTTCTACTGCCTCATTTTTTCGAGAATAGTCTTTAAAGATGTGCTATTGACTGCGATCAATATAAATCATTTATGGCTTTGAAATAACACTGAATCTTCTTTTGCTGGCCATATCGAGGATTTATCCTTCATCCTTTTAGTTGGCCAATAGAAAGAATTTGGATTTTCGAATCTCTTTTCGCAAAAGCTTCACTCTCTTGAAAGTAATGCTGAAGGTAAACTGAAGTAAAGATTTATGCAATAAAATTCTGAAATCAACAGGTAATTGATTGACAATATGTTTTTGAAATCCTTGGTGAAAGAGAGCATTTGAGGTCCGGCTCAACACATCCGTGACAAAAATTACCCTCTCCTTTCCCCAAAGGAGACGACTAATAATATCAGTTCCATTAAGAACGACCATCTTTAGGAATAATATTAGTTCGATTAAGAATGACCATCGGTTCATTTGGGAATGACTATCAATTCACTTGGGAATACTATCAGTTCAATTAAGAACGACTATCAGTTCACTCGGAACATTATCAGTTTAATAAAGAACAACTATCAGTTCACTTGGAACACTATCAGTTCAATGAAGAACAACTATCAGTTCGCTTGGAACACTAACAGTTTAGTTCACTTGGAACACTTATCAGTTCACTGAAGAACGACTATCAGTTTACTTTGAACACTATCAGTTCACTTGAAGAACGACTATCAGTTCACTTGGATCAGTTCACTTAAGAACGACTATCAGTTCACTTGGAACACTATCAGTTCGCTGAAGAACGATTATCAGTTCGCTTGGAACACTATCAGTTCGCTGAAGAACGATTATCAGTTCACTTGGAACAATATCAGTTCACTTAAGAACGACTATCAGTTCACTTGGAACACTATCAGTTCAATGAAGAACAGGGACCATTACAGAGAATTGGATTGCTTCTATGAACGGTTTCAGGATTATCCCCTTATCCTGAACGGGGAATGGAAATTGGATGACCTGGCGATCGAAATTTTGGTAATTTGAAAATTGGAAATTGGGTGACCCGGAGGTCGAAATTGAAGAATTATGGAAAATGATTCAGGTTTATCGCTTAACCTGAAGGGGAATGAAAATTGGATGACCTCGCGGTCGAAATTGAGAATTTTGGTAATTTGAAAATTAGAAATTGGGTGACCCGGAGGTCGAAATTGAAGAACTGAATGACCCGAGGATTTGAATTGGAATTGGTGGGCAAAATATCAAATTTGAGAAATCGAGTGACCCTTGGATCAATGCAGAAGAATGAATGGCTCAAGTCAGAGCTCGAATAAAGTAAAAAGATCACGAGTCGAAACCCGGATCAACAAAGGAAAATAAAGAGCTCGGGTCGGAGCTTGAACAAATAAAGATATCTCGAGTCGGAACCCGGATCAACAAAAGAAAAATGAAGAGCTCGAGTTAGAGCTCGAATAAAGTAGAGAGATCACGAGTCGGAACTCAGATCAACAGAGAAAAATGAAGAGCTCGAGTTAGCGCTCGAATAAGGTAAAGAGATCACGAGTCGGAACTCGGATCAACAAAAGAGAATAAAGAGCTCAAATAAGATAAAGCGATCTCGAGTCGAAACTCGGATCAACAAAAGAAAAATATGGACCAACTTGAAAGTTGGATTTTGAAAGAAAGCTGAATTTGAATTCAGATCTTCAGAGAAGAACCCGGTTAGGGGATCAAAATTTTGCAAATTGTCAGTGCGGGAACTGGATTTTTGAAAAGAGGATCCTATCTGAAGAATTTTGAGAAAAAAATCAACAAAGATTATAGACTAGAGTCAGAGATTGATGATTAAGATGGGAAATCATTCATAGTCTCAGGATTTATCCCTTATCCTGAATGGGAAATGGAATTGGGTGCATAGTTAATGCAAATGCAATGCACATGCACATGAAATGGAAATGAATATGATTGAATGCAAATTGATGCAAATGAATGCAAAATTAATGCAAATGAGTGCATATATATGCAAAAGGAGAGATTGGTTTATCCTGCCTGCATACAGGATGTTTTGAGGTAAAGATAAATTTTCAAAAAAATGCCCCAATGTAACTAGGGAGGAAAATTTTGAATAAAAGAAGGATAATTGATGAGTAAGGCGACAAGCTTCTTGACTGATAGACATTCTCAAGATCATTCCTCACAATAGACATTGTGAAAAGGAAGGAAAAACAAATAATATGGCGCCAAGCTATTGGAAAATTTGATGATTTTATTGATACTTTGAAATCAAGGAAAGAGAATGAGATTACATTATTCTTTTGAAAAAGCAAGATGAGAAATGGGAAATTGTTGGCATTGTCATCTTCTGGAATGATTATGAAAAAAACCTCAGTCAGGATGACTAGTCCTCCTTTTCATCTTCAACGAGGAGCTTCTTGTCAATGCAGTCTTGAACAATGTTCTTATGGACGAAGCAGTTTTCGGTATCGTGCCCTACTGCTCGATGAAACTTGCAAAATTGTTCTTTGAATCTGCCCATAATTGCTGGAGGATCATCGGCTTTAGGCAACCAGACAATGTCTTTCGCAAGCATATACTCGAGGATACTCTCGAGTGTCTGATCCAGAGGGGTGAATTCTCGATCAGTTCTCCAGTCCTTGCGCTTTGATTTTTCTTGATCTTTCTTTTGATGTTGAGGGCTGAATTGGAGAGGTTTATCACTGTTAATGTCCTTCCCCTTTTGCCTTTTGATTCTCTCCAAACTGTTGCCATGATCATTCTTGTTGCCTTTGCTATTATTGAAAGATTTGGCCGCAAAAGTGAAGTGAGCCTTCTTCTTTTGTTCACCTTGAGGGTTATTCTTGGAAAATGTGAAGCCTTCATAGACTCCATTCTTCACGCTCAGCTCGAGCCATTCTGCTCGCTCAATGAGTTCAACGAAAGATTTGGAGGGTGAGGTAGAAATTAATCCTCTCAGAGGTTGAAAAAAATGATTGAGGATCGGCGATAGAGCATGCCTTTCTGATATAGGATCCCTCATTTTGTTGCAGGTCTCTCTCCATCTGCGAATGAAGTCCCTTGCCTTTTCATTTTCATTCTGCCTTAGATTGCAGAGATGGCTCAATGTTGGGAGCGCTTCAGTATTGAACAGAAATCGCTCAATGAATAGGTTGACCACCTTATCGAATTCTCGCAGCTCGATTGGATTGATATGCTCGGAGTACCACTTGGCGGCAGTGCCTTCTAGGCTACGAGGAAAACAGAGAAATAGGGCCCTATTGTCTCTCTTGAATTTGGAGCATTCGGCGAAGAACATGGCAAGGTGGGCTTTGGGATCACCAGAACCATCGAATTTAATGAACTTGCGGGGTAAATTCTCCAGATTTTCATCCCCTTCTAAACCGTCATAAAAATCCTAACTGGTAAAGACTTTCTTACCCTTGTCACAGGCTTGTAGATCTTTTACCACTCTAGCCATTTCTTTGAACTGCGCTTGCAAAGGATCTATCACTGCTTGAACTTTTGTCTTGCGAGTGATCTCTGGAATGATCTCGCATTCTTCCTCGGTATCATCTTCGTCTGAAGTATCTTGAACATTCTCCTCAGAGGACTTGATTGATTTCTTGGCCACACGATCTCTAATTCTCTGACTGAAAGGATCTTTGTCTGAGCTGATGCCAGCCTGCTCACTCATCATCCTCTTCATCATTTTCTGAAACATTGCGTACATCTGAGGGTCAATACCGTCATCTTCTGGCTGCTCTTGGTCTTTGTCTGACCTTGGCGAATTCATCTCTCCTTCTGATGTTGATGAGTAACTGATACTCTGCGATGATGTTTTCCTTCCGGACCTTGTCTGAACCATCAAATGTTGTGAAGGCTTTCTGCAGGATAAAGTCTTGATTAGACTCTGAGGAAATTTTTGGATTGGGAAGAAAATTATATGGTGGACAATTGGAAGAATATCCCATTACTAGGGATGGAGTCGCCGCTGAAATCACGACAATTGTGTTGTCATTCTTTGTAAGAGAAATAACAACAGAAAATGTGCCTTGTTACCTAGGCGAGGTCATCAACCACGAGGAAAACACCATTTTTGAAGGAAAGAGATATCTCTTGGAAAAACAATCTGCAAACGGATTTAGAATAAGGAGAAGGCAAGTGGGTAAACAATTTCCATCGCAATAATCAAGGTATGCATGAGGAAAATAAGGTGAAGAATTTTGCAAATAGACAAAAGGATTGAAAATCCAAAGAAAGAAAACATATGATTTTGGAAAATTGCAGGCAAGATAAAAATGAAGCTGGAAATTCGAGATCCAGTAGAACGGGAGAATGGAAAATCACCTGGAGTTTTGAAAGAAATTGGATATTTGGGAAAATCATCCAGGGTTTGAGAAAATAAAGGGAAAGGGTGAGAATATGGAAATTTGAAAATATTTTTGGGAAAATATAAGGGAAATAAAAGTAGCATACAATCACATCCTGCATAAACATTTATGCCCATTCAGCACTCCCTAAAAGGCTGACTCTAGATGTGTCATTTTGAAAACAGTTGTAGGACCTTAATCCTAATTCTAGGTTTAGATCATCTTTGTCCAATCTAGTTATGCCGATATACCCGAATTGAAATCCGAGGTACGTGGCATATAATCTCAACTCCGGTTCTAAGGTAAGGTTTTCCAACATCCTTGAGCGCCTACCGATATACTTCGGACTGTGGCCCGCGGTACGTGGTAGGGGGTGTTAACCCAAATAATTGGCTCAGTTGTGGGGCTCTATCCCGAACTAGGGTTCTGGAAGAGAGCCCAGCAACGTGAAGACCGGGTAATGATAGGTAATGGAGATTTTGAAAAATAATCACATGCAAGAAATAGAGGGCTCTAAATCCTAGAGAGATAGATTTTGAAAACTTTGAAGAAGCATACATTGTTTGCATTCAGATCCTAAATTGAGGAGAGTTGTGTTTAGACCTAAGTCTATGTGAACATGAAAATATCTCCTCAATCTGGTCCTATCAAACCATGCCTAGTCTATATGCAGTTAATGTCAACTAGGTCAAAATCTAGGCTTCTAGGTTTGCATGATATCAGAAGTAAAAGAGCTGACATTTTGTGAACATAATTTCGATAATTGAACCAAGTCAAGCACAATTTTGACCAGACAAGGATAGGTCCCATCTCGGTCGCCAAACCTGTTATCGTCGCAAAAAAATTTCCCTGTTCCCTTCCTTGCGGAAGAGAAAGGGAAATGCTTTCGCGATTCAAACTTGACCGTATTTTGGAAATTGTTTTGAAATACTCGCCTCCGTTTTGAAAATTTGCAAGAAAATCCATGGGATGGGGCTCGACCTGTCGGTACGAGGTTCGACCGTTCCTGCCGCCTTGCGTTTTTAAGCAGCTTTGAAACTCTCGAAATGGACGGCTACCACCGGCTTCTTTCGTCCTTCGATCCGGGCTTCAGATGGTTCACAAAAATCGATCCACGCGCCTAGATCGAGTTGGAATTAATGCGAGCAAACTTGGTACTTCGATGAACCCTCTCAATTGAGCCCAAGGAGGGCATGAATTCAGAACATCAAAATCGTGTAGTAAGGCACTCAGAGTGAAAATGCTAAATCCAAAAAGAGCTCTCCTAGGCTGGGCGTGGGCTAGGGTATTTGTAGAAATTTTGGAGATTTTCAAAATTCAAACACAGTGAATCTGGACCTTCCATGGGGCGCCATCTCAGGGCATGCCATTTTGATTTTTGAGAAAATAAAAATGAGAATTTTGTGGGTGAGACACCTAAGCAGAGGATTTTTTTTGGAAATTTTCAAAATGTAGTTTGATTTTCTCTGCAGGAGTCTCCCAAATGGCACCACCTCAAAGGGTGCTACCTGGGGTTTGAAATTCAAAGTTTGCTTTTCGCAGGGAGCCCTCATGTGGCGCCACCTTATGGTGGGCTACTTTTATTTTAAATAAAATAAAAATAAAAAATGAAGCCAAGTGGGAGCTCTGGAATGGCGCCACCTCAAAAGGTGTTTGAGATTTGAATCTAGAAGCAGTAGGAGCATGCCATGTGGCGCCACACCAGAGTGGCTCTTGACACGTGTCAGAAGAACAAGGCAGTGGGCTCAGAAGGTGCCACCTTAGAGGAGTTTGAATTCTACTTTTTCTGATGAAAGGAGATCTGGACATGTGGCAGTCCAGGATGGTTCCATACCTGACAAGTGTCAGCTTGCTGGAGGAGGTTCTTCAGATGGCGCCACCTCAGGGAAGAAACTTGAAATTCAAATGAGGTTGGCGCTGGAAGAATAGAGGGTGGACATGTGGCGCCACCTCAGAGTGGCTCCTACAATGACATGTGGCAAGAGGGAGAAAAAGGAGGGTAAGGGACACGTAGCACCATCTCAAAAAATGAATTTAGGGAGGAGACTTTAGGATTTGCGCCACCTCAGCCTGGAGTTTGAATATTAGAATTGTTGCTTTTTCTGAAGGAGGCAGAAAGTGACATGTGTCACTTGCTTTTTCTGAAGAAAGCAGAGAGAGACACGTGTCCCTTGCTTTTTCTGAGAAGAGCAGAGAGTGACATGTGTCACTTGCTTTTTCTGAGAAAAGCAGGGAGTGACATGTGTCACTTGCTTTTTCTGAAGAAAGCAGAGAGAGACACGTGTCCCTTGCTTTTTCTGAGAAGAGCAGAGGGTGACATGTGTCACTTGCTTTTTTTGAGAAAAGCAGGGAGTGACATGTGTCACTTGCTTTTTCTGAGAAGAGCAGAGAATGACACCTGTCTGTTGCAGGAGAGAATACCTCAGATGGCGCCACCTCAGAAGGAGACAACTCTACTTTTTCTGGACAAGGCAACACATGACACGTGGCATCTCATGGTGACCTTGAAATGACACATGGCACAGGGTGAAGATGGTGGACATTGACACGTGGCATGGAATTAAGAGGATGTCTAATGACATGTGGCGCCACCTGTAGGTGAACCCCACGCTGACACATGGCAAGGAAATGGGAGGAGAGAGAAAAAGACCAAGTGGCGCCAATCCAGGGACAAGGCTCCTATATTTTTGGGTTTTTCAAAATTCAGGTTTTTCAAAAGAAAAGCCTATGTGACACCACCTCAGTGTGGGTCCCACATTGCTTCTTTATTGAAATAAAGACAAGACAACAAAACCTCTTTTTTGGAATTTTCATAAGATCTGAACTAATTGGCAAAACAGAAATTTTGAAAAGAGTTAGCCCCGTAGGGCGATTTTGTAAAAGGAAGATATTTGAAATTGTTGACAAAAGGGCAAAATCTGAGATAAGGCGATTGAAATCCATATTAAAAACTATCCATATCGTTTTCCTGAGAAAATATTTTGAAATTCAGAGTCCTGGGGGTTAAATGGGAAGAATTGGTAATTTTGAAGACCCAGGGTTTTGAAATTGATTTTAAAAAGAGTTGAAATTCAAATCTGGATTGAAAATTTTGAAATCGAGAGTTCTGGACCTCGAAATGACATGCTGTGCAGTGCAGTGATATGAAATGTTCATGCAATGCTATGCAATGCCATGTCTTATGAAATGCAACCTTGAACCAGGATTTGGAGATTCCCGTCTTCTGTTAGAAGTAGAATTTTGAACTTCTGAGCTAAAATAGAGAAATTTTGAGAGTTGCAGATGAAATTTGGACTTTTGCGGGTTCTAGGCTTAGAAAATGACGATTTTTCCCTCTGGCGATCTCCGTGGAGGAGTTGTGATGTTTGGTGGAAATGTTGGGGAGGTGAGTGAAAATTTGGGGTGTTTACAAGCCTGACCACATAAAGCTTGCTGGTTGAAGATTTGATATGTTCTCTCCCTTTTCTTTCCTTTAGTTTTGTGTATTTGCTTAAAGCCTGAATGCATTAAGCTTGACCTGGATCTGTCTTTTGGTTCATCTTGCTCCTAATCATGCTTGGATGCCACTGACTTGAATAATTCGAAGACTGGTTCCAAGTGCAAACCTGGTGCTATGGTTCCATGCAGGATTTGCTTTCCATAGCCATACCTAACGATACAAGGATAAACATCTACTTGCTGAAATGGTTTTATGAGAAAATCCCCTTTTTTCTTGGCAAGTTCAGGGATATCCTATTGGGTGTAATGCCCCAAAATTATATTGGAATTTTTAGGATTTTTTTTTAAGCACTAATAACACAGCAGAATAAAATCTTTTGAAATCTGATGCAACTTTGGACGAGTTATAATAACTCAACTTCACATACACTAAAACTAAGCATTAACTTTCAAATTAATATCATTCCATGCTTAAATAATTCAGAGTTTACATTTCAATAATAAAAAGACAAAGCAATCCAAAATTGATGTTGATTCTCTGAGAAAGAAGAACATAGTCATCCCCCTGACGTCGTCGAGTAATCCTCTATTAACCTAGCCTAAGTGTCACCAATAAAATGTTAAAGTAGAGGCATCAGACCACAATTGCAGTAGATTGCACCAACCACATAAACGTAAATATCTATCAAAGCACGAAATAAACAATGACACAATTGCAGATAATCGAATAAATCATGCAACACGACATATCAAGACAAGCGTAAATACATTATCACAATCAATCATGCTTACAGTCAATTTTAGAACAATTATACTACAATGCACAAACCCAAACTAAACTAATAAATTTATGCACCTCTCAAAACCAGTGATTCTACACTTAATGATTTGTTTTTCTTTTCTTGCCCTGTAAGCACACTCTCAGGTTCCTAATTCTGATTCAACCATTCCAATAAGGTATTTGTTATGCTATGTATTTTATTAGCCTCATCAATTAGAAGAATTTGCGAACAACCTTTGAAGTTTCTATTGGAGTGGTCCATAACCGAAAGAATCTCCCAATGGTCCATACGGAATCGATTCCTACAATGTAAATGTAACAACCCCAACTCACACTCCTTAGAAAATGCATATTTTTTTTTAAACCATTGCGGAAACCCGGGGGCCTTTACAGTTCCATTCCCAAATGGATGACACGACTAACCACAAGAAAAACTTACACCTATCGTCCAAACCAAACTAATCCTTTATTGAAATACTGAGAAATAAGTCTAGAGACAATTGCACAAAAGAACTATTCAGAGTGCAGTAACAACTAAATAAACAAAAAGAAAACAAAAGTAAAGCCATGATGTCCATATGTAATCTGTCTAGCAAATGTGTGACACCCGTGACTTTCCCAGACGCCAGTCGCTTCACTGATTTCTTGCTCCTGCGAAAAACCATAAAAAGTGGGAGTCAGAAACCCAAAGAATTCTGTGTACAGATCCCTTTAATGAAAATAAGTGAGTATAAAGAACACATGTACAATTTTATGCAATTTTTCAGAGGAATGCACTTGTGACAATTACCTAATCCAATTTAAGCATTAATGCAACATTTATTAAGTATACAAGAACCTTAATCAACAACAAATATTTCAATTTAAGTAAATAATGTATTCCACATACATTAAAAATTAATCATCACCCATCCAATACATATAGCATTTAAGAAAAGAAGTAAAATATGCATGTCTTAATGCATAACAGGATTATGCATGATTTATGTGCCATGTATGAACACCTTATTGTCTTTTGTTAAAGTTTTACTTTTCATATGCATGCCCTATTAAATGCATATAATTTAGGTTCCTCTTTTTAATAATCATCGCCCGCGGATACACCCAACGAGTATAATCTCCGAGGTCAAGTTAGGTTTACAGGGTAACTTAGCACGCACACTTGTATTTTATTACTGGGTTCCAAACTTAGCCCTCGACCGAATCACCTTTGGAACATTAGACATTCACATCTAATGTCGGGGACACAAGGGACACCCCACGCCCACAAGTGTCACTTCCTTGATACCATAAACAATCATATCTGTGACAAACACACTACTCCCAGGTAAAGTGGCAGACTCTCCCTAAAACAGTGGCCAGGAGAAAGAACCTCAATATCGGGTTCAGGGGATAAAAGAATAAAGCACGCAGAGTTTTTGTATCTTCACAGTCACCCCAAGACCGGATCTCTAAGATCTTCATTCTCCAGATGGAAGATCCCAGAACATATGTTACACTTCTTATTTCTTATATTTTCATTAAAGTCAATTCTTTAAGTTTGCAACACCATATGCAAAAGTAAAGTGAAAACCCACATCCTCCCTTTCGGAGACCCTTATGGGACTCCAGTCCGTGAGGACAACAGGAATAGTGTAGTAGTGTTGTAAACACCCCAAATTTTCCACATCCATTCTTAAACAACCCTCCTCATGCAGTGCCAACCCTGTTAGGTCAGTGTAGGAGTCAAACCCTGAGTCAGTTTCAGAAAATCACCATTTTACCCATTTTTATTAGGAAAATTACCATTTTACCCCTAGGTCATCCCAGACCCCAGTCAGTCGGAGTCAACCAAGCTCGTTGGCCAGTTCAGAACAGTTAGAATACCAATCATTTCAAGCTCACCCGAGCTCACAGTGAGAAGGTTATTTTCATTTCTGACCATTCCTGCTAAAATGGGATTATTTCTTCAGAAACGAGCTCATTTCTCACCCAAATCCAAGCTAATTGTCTCCGAGTCAGTCATTTACAGTCAGTCATATTCCTCAGAGTCTAACTTGAGCTCACCAGGAGTTCAAGCGCTTCAGTTTCAGTTCAAAACCATTTCTAAGTGTCCAGGATCCCATTTTAGTCCATTTCAGCTCTTTCAGCTGAAATTGAGCTGAGTTCAGTCAGTTGAGCTAGTGTTTGAGCCTCAATTTTAGTTCATCTCAGTATTACTGACCTTTGTTTCAACTCAAACCCAGTTCAGGTTCGTAATTCACTTCATTCCAGTGATCATTCCGTACCATTTATCTAAAAATGGCAGTTTTTCTTGAAAATTCAGTCGGAAAGGTCAGTTGAGTCAATATCATTGTCAGTTCATTTGAGTTCTGAAACTCTAAAACCCAGCTCAATCTAGCTTATCTCAGTTCAATCCAGCTCGAACCCCAATTTTCAGTGTCACTCTGACCCAGTAGAGTCCCGAAAACCATTTCTTGAGCTATTTTGCAAACTTTATCAATTTTAATGTTTTTTTAAAACTGGTACAGCTGCCAATCGAGGTCTAACATCTAAAATTCTTCATTCAGGGTCTGCATTTTGCATGTCATTTCTCACCATTTCATATCATTTCTTAGCATTTCATAACATTTCATCACATTTCATTTCATTTTCGAAGTTCAGAACTCCAGTTTTATAAATTTCAATCCAGATTGAGTTTTAAAAGTTTTCAGAAATCACTTTCAAACCACGGGTTTTTCAAAATTAACATTTTTACCCCAGGAGTCTAAATTTGGAAATATTTTCTCAAGAAAAACAATCTGGATTTCTTCCAAAATTAAAATTTTAAATTCTACATTGGATTTGCTTCGCAACGGGGTATTGAACTTCAAAATCCGAGCTCGTTTCAAAAACTGCCAAAAATAGCTCGTTTCGTCTGGAATTTTTTTGAAAAGACTATTTTACCCCTTTAATCGTCAAAATGAATTTCAAAAGTGGAATTTGGACCCGCTCTGAGATGGCCCATCCATTTGCATTTTCTTATTTTAATTTATGAGAAAAGAAAAAAAATTATCTTTTTCTTTATTTTTTTTGTTTGTTTTATTTTATTTTTTTTATTTTTTTAATTATTTTATTCTTCCTAAGGTGGGACCCACAAGGGGGTCGACCACCCTAGCCCACTTCCTTTCTTTCTTCCTCCATTTTCTTTTTTTATATTTTTTATTTATTTTCTTTTCTATTCTTCTTTATTTCTTTTCTTTCTTTCTTTTTTTTCCTTTTTCTTTCTTTTTCTTTCTTTCTTTCCTCCTTTCTTTCCTCTCCAGCCATTCACGTAAGCCTCTCTTCCTTTCCCTCTTCTTTCTTCCCTCTTTCCTTCCTCTTCTTTCTTTTTCCTTCTTCCCCTCTTCTTTCCTTTTCCTTCCCTTCCTTCTTTCTCCTTTCTCCCTTACTCTCTTTCTATTTCCACACTCCATACGGCTGTGGCTTCCCTCCCCATTCACGCACTTCTCCTCTCTCATTTAAAACCCATCCCTTCTTAAAAACTGAGGTTTTTTTTTAGTTTATTAAAACCTAAGTTCAATAAAAAAAAAAGAGGATCTCACGGCTGCCTCTCCCATTGGCTCTCCTTCCAGCCCCTTCTCTCTCTTTCCTCTCTCATCTCCTCTCCACTTCAAGGTGCAGCCTTCCACTGTTCCAAAATCATCAGCCTACGGCTCCAGCCAGCACCTTCATCGCAGCTGCTTCAGCGCCACCACAGCACACCCTCCATCGTCTTCAAGCTTGAAACACATCTCACGCCTAATACTTCTCCAGCTTTTCATTCTCCTCTCATTAAACCTAAAAAAACTTAGGGAAAACCTGATTTTTCCCTAAGTTCAATACCAAAAAGAGGAACGGCTGGGCTATTGGGGGTTCTTCACGTCTCTCTTTCTCTCTCTCCCTTGAACTCTCTCTTTCTCTCCCCTTTGCTGTAACAGCCACCATACAGCCACCACACAACCTCCACTACACGCCTAGCAGCTCCATGCCCGGCAACCTTCCAACCTCTCTACAGCAGTTGCAGCCAACAGCCGGTTCAAGCCACCAGCAGCACCTCTTTGAAGCTCCATGCCCAGCACCTCCGGTCATCTCCAGCTGCAGCGCCATTATCACTCCAGCAATACCTCCAGCCACGCCTCCTTCTAGCAAGGCAGCCTTCTTGGCAACACCACATTCAACTCCTTCTAGCCGGCGCCCCTTTGAGCTTTCATCCTTCAATCAACCTAGGCGGCATCTCGAGTCCAACTTGCAGCCATCTCCGGTTGAGTCCAGCAGCAACCATCTTGGAGTAATCTCGTTGGTCGACCAACACATACTCACTCCAACACCTACCTTGCACCCCTTTCAAGTTCAGCTCCACTACCTTCCACCGGTGCTGTCTCAATTTCATTCGTAGTAGTAGAACCCTCCAAGGTGAGCCCATCGTCCCCTTATTTCATATATCCTCGTTCTTAGTGAAACCCCTATACACTTCATCTTTGTCGTCCATTGATTTGAAGTTTTATTTTATTTTATTTTTTATGGTTGCTATGGAATCAAATTAAAAAAAATGAATTGGTGGTGTGTGAATGCTTTTCCATAATTCTTAAATTGAGAAACATGATAGTAGTTTCATCTCACGTATTTAGGCTAAGTAAAACGATTAGATTCATCTATCTATTGGATGGATTCTCTCGTTTTGAGAGCCAACATTAAAATAAGACTCATACCCCCTTCGGTTTGCTTTTATTTTATTGATTTTCATGCTAGATACAAGTTGTAGGTTTTATATTTAGTCTATATTATCACTTTAGTATCATAATGCATGTTCAATTAGATAGGTCTTGATTTTGTGCAAAGTCCATGCATTATTTTATGTGAATTTTTGCATTGATAAATTCTATAAATTTTAGAGTAATTGTATTTATATGTCTTTGTTTTCATGCCGAAAATCTGGTTAAATTTGGGTTTCGGGACCCTCTCAAACCAATCAAATCCCAAACTGGGATTTCCCATTTACAGAACTTCTAATTTCTGCTTTAGCAGACAAGAACCTCCGGCACCACCCTCATGGGAAATCCAAATCATCTTCCAAAAATCACAGTGGATTCATAATAAAATCTACTAGTGATCTGGAAATTTTGAGGTTTTTCCAATTAGTTTTGACCTCTGTAAAAAATCGGATTTCTCAGACCCTTGGGAAAATATTGATTTTCTTTCGTCAGGGTATAGACAGACCCTAATGCACCAAGTCCATCCAATCTGTAACTCGTATGCAAAAACTTTAAACATGAAAGTTGTTCCTAACATAATTTCCTGTCATTTACCAAAATGTGGGAATTTTTGGATCTGTTTCATTATTTTCCCCGGATTTGCCTTTCTGTCTAACAGATTCCAATGTCCAGAAATCTCAGAGATTTAGGTCTCTGATAACAGTATGGCATTTTCCAAACCATAACCCGAATCCCAATTGTGTCAAAATATCAAATCTTCCTCTGTTTGTCAGGGACATTTTTCCACAATTTCAGACTTTTTACCATCTGTCTGCCATTTTTCCCACATTTTCTCCCGAAACCTTTCTGTTTCCCTAAATCCTAGAGTCGCCGGATTACGATCCGAATTGCCGGAGTGTCACAGCTCCAAACATAGGTCAAAACCAGAAAGTGTAAAAGTAAAAAATCTTTGCCTTACTGTCCTCTGTCACCCCATAAAATTTGGAAAAATTTTATGGAAGTTTGATATCCTAAATCCCCTTTAGAATCAACATTTTAGGCAAAAATCACAAAAATTAGGGTTTTTATTTGAATTTTCATATTTAAAAAAACAAAAAAATTAGATTTTCGAGCTCCATTCTGTTTTTAGGGTTATTTTAGGTGTCCATGCCAAATTTGGTTTAATTCCAAGTTCATTTGCTTTAAATGCTAGTTTATCTTTAAAATCAGGCGAAAATCAGGTTAAATTCGATATTTTATGATATTTTCGCTATTTTAGGGTTTTTATCATGCACATAAGCATGTAGAATCATATTAGGGTTAATTTTAATGTCATTAGCATTTCATATTTTTCAATTTTGCAAAATTTATTTCAGAAAACCCTGCTTTCAAGGCCATAGTCTTGTTATCCCTATTTTGGTCATTTTGACCTAAATTTCGAAATTTCAATTTCTAATTCTCCAAAATTTCATGCATATCATCATATTTTATCATATTATGTTTGATTTATTTCATTTGATTTTCAAAATTCCTAAATTTACAAAAAAATCTTTCATAAAACCCTGATTTCAAGGTCATCAAGGGTATTTTGGTCATTTTGACCTTAATTTCGAATTTTCAAGTTTATTTTTGAAATTTATTCATTATTTATCATGTTTATATCAAAGGGGGTATGATTTTGGGTTTATATCTGAATAATATCCGATAATTTCCCATATTTTCGGATAAATTCAGAAAAACCTACATTTTTGTGCTAACCTTGTTTTCTAGTTTTGCAGGAATATTCAAGAAGAAGATTTTATTTTCTTATTTTATTTCAATTCAATGTAACATCAAATGTAATAATTTGGAATAAGATTTACATTTCTGCTTAGAATAGGGCTGCATTGCATATAGTTTAATTTATGCAAATTTCAATATGTGATGTATGATTCATGCACATTATTTCAATTTCACTATGGTTTACACGAATGGCACGTGCACAACCTCTTATGGAGTTTATAAACTCGGTGGGATTCATATTTATGGCCATAGTCAGAATACGAAGAAAACCAAGATTTATGATCTTCGTATTAGCCACATTCAGCCTACACACTTAGGCTAACTTCAAAATGCATTGCATTTCTCAAAGTTTTAAAAGGATTTCTCAATTCCTCAATGAAATTCCCTTTTCAAATTCATATTCATTCATTCATATCATTCAAATTGCATTATTTTCAAATTCATTTTCCAATTTCAATTTCAGAAAAATCAATTTTCTCAAGGATTTACCAAGTCTTTCTCAGGATCGGATTTTCACAGAATTCTAAATTTTCAAATGAGATTTCAAAGTATATTCCAAGTTCAAATCAAGATTTTGCTATGTTTTAACATTCTCAAATTTCAAAAACCCAAGTTTTCAGAAATCTATTTTCTCAGAATTCCCATTTTCCTGAGAACCCAGTTTCCTGAGAATCCATTTTTCATTTCAAAAGTCATTTTCCAATGAATTTCTTAGATTTTCTCAGAATTCTCAAATCCATTTTCTCAGAAAAGCAATTCCAAATTTCAAAATCGATTTTCCAAAGTTCAAGTTTTCCTGAGAAATCACTTTCCAATGCAAATTTCTGATTTTCAATGAACTTCAATGATTTTCCCAGGAATCCCAATTTCAAATACTTTTCTAATCATTTTTCCAGCATATTTCAATTTTCCAAAGCAAATATCATGTTTCTCAAACTTGCATTATTTTCCAAATTTCATAGCACAAGCCTGATTCTTTGTGCATTCTAGGAAAAATAGAGCATAATTTAGATATTTGAGTCAAGTTAAAGCACATAATCGATCCTTGGTTCAATTACCCCTGGTAAAGGTGCCAGGAACGGTTGAACCTCGTACCGACAGGCAGATCCCATTCCACGGAATTTTCTCGCAAATTTCAAAAATGGAGGCGAGTAATTTTCAAAACCAATTTCAAAACTTTGGTCGAGTTTGACTCGCGAAATTCGTTTCTCTCTTACAAGGGAGGGGAAAAATTTTTGCGATGATAACAGGTTTGGCGACCGTGATGGGACCTGTCTTCGTCTGATCAATGTTGTGCTTTGACTTAGCTCAATTATCAAAATCGTGCTCTATGAATTGTCAGCGTTTAATTTCTGATATCATGTGAACCTAGGAGCCTAGACTTGAACCCAGCTGACATGGATTGCATATAGATTAGGCATGGTTTGGTAAGACCATATTGAGGAGAATTATGCATGCTCACATAGACTTAGGTCTGAAATACAAAACTCCTCAATCTAGGACTTGTATGAAAACAATGTTTGCTTCTTCAAAAAAAAAATCAAAATTCTGTCTCTTTAGGATTTAGAGCCCTCTGTTTGCCTGCATGTGATCATATTTCAAAAACCACCCCACCTATGTCTACCCGGTCTTCACGTTGCTGGGCTCTCTTCCAGAACCATAGTTCGGGACAGAGCCTCACAACTGGGCCACTTATTTGGGCTAACGGCCCCCTGCCACGTACCAAGGGCCATAGTCCAACGTATATCGGCAGGTGCTCAAGGATGTTGGGAAAACACAAGCCTAGAACCGGAGATGAATTTTTATGCCACGTACATCGAGCCTCGGTTCGAGTATATCGGCATAGCATGGTTGGACACAGATTATCTGAGCCTAGAGTCAGGATTAGGGTCCTACAGATCTTTCAAAATTGATGCATTTAGAGTCAGCTTCTTAGGGAATGCTGTATGTGCATAATTGTTTGTGTAGGATGTGATTGAATGCATTCTTCTTTTATTTCTCAATTCTCTTTTATTTTCCTTTTACAAATTTCATCTATTGTTCTTCAACAATTTTATCAAAAACCCTGGACGATTTTCAAAACCTCATATTTTTCCTCAAAAGTCCAGGCGATTTTCCTTTTCCTACCTTTCCTCTGGACTTCGAATTTCTAACCTTATTTTGATCCTGCCTGCAAATTTTCAAATGTTCAAATCTTGTCAAACTTCTCTTCTTCATATATGTCTTCCAAATTCTATTCAGAATTTTTGTCTCTTTCCAAGTCCTTAGACATCTCCTTCATCATCTCTATTTTTCCCAAAAAACCTTCAGTCTAAACTATTCCTTTATTCTGCAGAAAGTATTGGCATTTCACTACAGTTCAAACAAGGTCGGGAAAGAGAACAACACCAAGCAGTATCGAAGAGATGAGTTCTTCGAGGCCAGTCAAGAAGCAGGACAAGACAAGTGAAGATGAGATTGATCCAGTCATGTACAAAATGTTTCAAAAAATGATGACAAAGATGCTATTAGAGCTACCCGAGTCAAGCACCAGAAAGGAACCAGCCAAGCGGAATGATCAACCTCTCCAGTCCAGTACCCAGCATAAAGGGAAAGAGAAAGAAAAACCAAAACACAAAGACTGGAGCGCTGATCGAAAGTTCACCCCTCTGGATCAGAAGCTCGAGACTATTTTAGAAAATTTGCTTGCAAAAGGCATGGTCCATTTACCAAAAGTCGTTGATCCTCCGTCAATCATGGGCAGATTCAAAGAGCAATTTTGCAAGTTTCACCGTGCAATAGGACACGATACAAAAAATTGTTTTGTCCTCAAGAATATCGTTCAAGATCATGTTGATAAGAATATTTTAGGGGAAAGCAAAATAGCAGACCAGCCGGCTGTTCTAGCCAAACCCCTTCAATCCCGCTCCCAACAGAAAGCAAGCAGTCAAAAGAAGCCAAAACATGACGGTTGGGGTTACGATCATGAATTTACCCCTCTAGATCAGCCCCTCGAAGAGGTCCTTGAATACATGCTGAGCAAAGGAATGGTTAAACTTTCAAGAATTGCTAATCCTCTGGTCGCCCTAGGAAAATGGAAAGATCGCTTCTGCAAATTCCACCGAGCTACAGGGCATGATACTGAGCGATGCTTCGTCTTCAAAAATATCGTTCAAGACTGCATTGACAAGAATCTCCCTATTAAAGAGGAAGACCAGTCGACCGTTCTGACCGAGCCTTTCCTTGATCATTCATGAAGACGACAAATGCCAATGCTTTCTCATTTCCATCATTTCTGCTTTTTGCTTCTCTGAATAAATGTAGTCTCCAGTTGCTTTCTTTAAATTTGTCATCCTTCCTCCAAGACATCAATAAAATCATCAGTTTTCCTTATATTTGGAGGTCATTTTCTTCATAATGTTATTTTCTGAACTCTCATGCAATATGCCCTTTGTGATGAATGCTTTTCCCTAAAAAAAAAAAATCTTCTTGCCTTCCTTCTCAGATAACTTCCCAAGTTCGTAGAGAAGCTCATTACCAATTATGCATTACTTTGTTATATTCCTTCAAAAATATTTTTTTCTTCATGGTTGACGGCCTCGCCTAGGTAACAAGACATATCTCGGTTGTTTATTTCCTCTCATGGAATAACAATGCAATTGTCGCAATCCCAGCAATAATCCCATTCCTGGTAAAGGGATATCCTTCAAACTGTCAACCCAATTTCAGATCTTCATCCATTATTTTCATTTTATTCTCCAAGTCATTGCCTTCAAGAATTTTCTCTCATTCTAATCATCCTATTTGTCTCAAGAGAGTTTCGGCATCGTGGAATGGTTCAGACCAGATCCAAGAAGAAAATAGTGTCACTTCAGTACCCTAACAGTAGCAGTGAGCAAGAGATGGATTCTCCGCGATCTGCTAGGAACCAAAGTCAACAAGCCAATGATGATATTAATCCTCAGATGTATGCCATGTTTCGAAAGATGTTGAATAAGATGATGGCAGAGCAAACAGGGGACAGTTCCGACAAGATTCCTACCAAGAAAAAGATCAAGGGCCGAACATTGAAGAAACAACTGAAGATATCCAAGAAGTGTATCTAACATGAGGATACATCTGATGAAGCAGAATCAGGAGGTGGCACCGATGAAGAGTGTGAGGCTCAGCAAGCTTTTCAGAAGATGACACAGGGGCAGGGGTCAGACAATAAGCTAAAAGATCATTCTGCTAATAACTCTGACCAGTCACAACTCAGAGATGTGGTCAAAATGGTTAAGGATCTGCGAGCCCGCGACAAGGGCAAAAAGATTTTCACAAGAGAAGATTTCTATGATGGTTTAGATGGTGATGACAGTCTAGAAGATCTCCCCCATAAATTTGTCAAATTTGATGGGACTGGTGATCCCAAGGCTCACCTGGCTATGTTCTTTGTGGAGTGCAATCGATTCAAGAGAGACAATCGTGCTTTATTTAGATGTTTTCCTCACAGTCTGGAGGGCACCGCCGCCAAGTGGTACTCAGAGCATATCAATCCCATCGAATTGAAGGAATTCGATAAAGTGGTCAATCTGTTCATTGAACGATTCCTTTTAAACACCAAAGCGTCGCCAACGCTAAACCATCTCTATAATACAAAGCAAAGAGATAATGAGAAAGCCAGAAACTTCATCCACAGATGGAGGGGCACTTGCAATAAAATGAGAAATCCCATCTTAGAGGAGCACGCACTCCAGATTATTCTAAACAATTTCTCACAACCTTTGAGAGGTCTTATCTCCACCTCACCTTCCAAATCTTTCATTGAGCTTACTGAACGGGCCGAGTGCCTCGAGATGGGAATAGAGAATGGGGTCTATGATGGCATCACCCTTGTCAAGAATAATCAAGATTCAAAGAAGAAGGAAAATTTCATCTTCTCTGCGGCCGCAGTGGCCACAAAAATAGCAAGAGCAATCATGTAGGTCAGAAAGAAAAGTCTTCAAAGAAGAATGAAAAATTGAGTCAGCAGAAAGAAAAGATAAAACGGGATGGTTGGGGTGACGATCGTCAGTTTACTCCTCTTGAGCAACCTCTCGATGAAATCCTTGAATATATGTTGACCAAAGAAATGGTAAAGCTCCCAAGAGCCACAGATCCTCCCACGATCATGGGAAGGTTCATGGACCAATTCTGCAAATTCCATCGGGCAGTAGGACACGATATTGACCACTGTTTGTCTTCAAGAACATTATTCAAGATTGCATTGATAAGAATATCTTCGTTGAAGATAAAAAGAAGGACTAGCCATCTTTCCTTGATTACGCAAAAAGCCGACGATGCTAGCATTTTCCCATTTCTCATTTTGCCTTCAAAAGATGATGTAATCCTGTCTATCTTTCCTTGATTTGTCATTTTCCTTCAATGCATCAATAAAATGATCAATTTCTCCTTCTCTGCACCATGTCCTTCTGCGAGAAGTGATATTTTTCAGAGTCTGTACTGAATCAATCAAAAGTTAGAAAGTATTCTTCAAATATCAATTACTTATCCTTTCATCTAACTTCTCACTCCCCAGTTATACTGGGGCATTATTTTAAAAATTGTCTTCAAAACATCCTGTATGCAGGCAGGGTCAAATAAATCTCTCATTTTGCATGCATTTGCACTCATTTACATACATTTGCATTCATTTGCATTTGCATGCATTCATTCGCATTCATTTGCATCCATATGCATCATATTCATTTCCCCTTCAGGTTAAGGGATAAACCTGAATTACCCATTCAGGATAAGGGATAAATCCTAAGACCCCGACAATTGTCTAAGTCATCGTGAGGATAAAGATTGAAAATCTCTCATCAGGATCAGTTGAGTAAATTTTCAAAATCCAGTGTTCGTGCTGGTAAGATTTTCAAAAACCAGTGTTCGTGCTGGTAAAATTTTCAAAAATCCAGTGTTCGTGCTGGTAAAATTTTCAAAAAAACAGTGTTTGTGCTGGTAAAATTTTCTAAATCTAGTGTTCGTGCTGGTAATTCTTCGTAAAACAGTATTCGTACGGATTCATTTTCAAAATCCAGTACTTATACTGATTCATTTCCAAAATCCAGTATTCACACTGGTACATCTTTCAAAATCCAATTGTTATTGGTCGGACTTTCAAAATCCAATTTTTATTGGTCAAACTTTCAAAATCTGGTTTACTGGTTAATGTTTTCAAACCTAATCCATGCTAGTCTAGTTTTCCTTCGGGATTCGAGTTCCGACTTGAATTTTCTTTCCTTCAAACCGGTCTAGTTTTCCTTCGGGATTCGAGTTCCGACTCGAATTTTCTTTCCTTCTAATTAGTCTAGTTTTCCTTCGGGATTCGAGTTCCGACTCAAATTTTCTTTCCTTCTAACCGGTCTAGTTTTCCTTTGGGATTCAAGTTCCGACTCGAATTTTCTTTCCTTCTAATTAGTCTAGTTTTCTTTCAGGATTCGAGTTCCGAATCGAATTTTCTTTCTTTCTAATTAATCTAGTTTTTCTTCGGGATTCGAGTTTCGACCCGAGTTTCTTTTCCTAAAATTGGTCTAGAAGATTAGAGTTCCGACTCGAATTTTCTTTCAAATTCCAATTTCAAATATCAAATTTCAAATTTTAAAATTTTAAAATTTCAATTTCCAATTTCGACCCTTTTGGTCACCCAATACCAATTTCAATCATTTTCTCTTGCGAGAGACCCTTTTTATAGGGAGAGTTCAAGGGAGCTCGTTCTTTTCGCATGCTATCCTTTGTTCACCTAACCCCTTTTCAGGGAGAGTTTGAAGAGACTCGTGTCTATGTGAACCGTTTGCAAAACAAAATTTCAATTTCATACAAGGAACCCTTATTTCAGGGAGAGCTTCGACGGAAGTTCGCTTTCCTTGTGATCACAATTTCATACTAGGCCATTTAATCATGAAGGACCCTCTTTTCAGGGAGAGTGTGATGGACTCGCTCCTTCATGACCAATTCACCGACCTCACCATTACCGCCCCCCTTTCCATAAGAGAAGCCTAATGTTAGGAAGTTTTGACGAAAGCTTAATTTCTCTTCGAAAGTTTGTTTTGCAAACACCTCCTCTTCAGGGAAGAGAGGAGTAATTCCTATTTCCAATTTCTGAATCTTCTCCTTTGGGGAAAGGAGAAGAAAATTTATGTCATGGATGCGTTGCATTGTGCTTTAAATGCTCGCTCTCACCAAGGATTTCAAGAAAATTTTGCCAATTTGTCATTAAATATTTGTTGATTTCAAAATCTTTATTGCACAAAAACATTACCTCAGAATACCTTCAGTATTACTTCCGAAAGGACAAAGCTTTCGCGAAAAAGGATTTAAAATTCAGAATCTTTCTATTGGCCGACCAAAAGGATGAAGAATAAATCCTCGATATGGCCAGCAAAAGAAATTCAATGTTGTTGCAAAGCCATAAGTGATCGGTAGTGATCGCAGTTAATGGCACATTTTTAAAGATCATTCTTGGAAAATAAAGCAGTCAAAATATCCTGGGTGATACAGAAAAATCCATTCAATCCCTATTTCTCCTCAATCACCTAAGCTGCAATTAAATATCTGCAAAAGGGATCTCTCAATTGTCGTCAAGATGAAGACGAATTATGCGAGTAGACCCCCGGAGCCAAAGAAGATTTGGATCATCTCCAAGATGAAGGAGTTTGTGACGGATCCTTCCAGGGAAAGTTCAGAGCACCGTCAAGATGAAGGCGACTGCGATGAGCCTCCCGACAAACCCTAAAGGATATTTAATTTCTGCTATCATCAAGAGATTTCCAACCAAAGAGCCAATAACCGTCAATATAATCCCTGAGAGAAAAGAAGGATCAGAGCATCTCTGAGATGAAGGAGTTTGTGACGTACCCTTCCAAAAAAAAAAGAGAGAGTGAAAAGTCAGAACATCTCCAAAATGAAGGATGATGTAATCCCCAAAAAGCCCAAGAGAGCTCTAATTCTGCCAATAAAAAAAAAATGGGCAGAAAGATCATCATGAGAAAAGAATCCCAAGATATCAGACTGCCAAATTTGCCAAAGAATCTTCTTTAATTTTGTGAAATTCTATTATCAATATTCTTTCACCAATTGCTCTCACAATATCAAGAATACTCTCTTTTCTGCTCATATCAAGGAAATTGATAGCTTCCTTGAAAGAAAGCCAATTGTAAGCAATTTGAATTCGAATCTTGATTCTACGGAATTAAGCCCAGTCGGAGGTAATACTTCAGGTAGAAAAGAGGAAAGATTTTCATACCAATATACATCAATTTCAAGCATTTTGAATCAACAAACAATTTTTAACATTTTGGCAATATTTTCTTACTATCTTGACATGAAGTGAAGAGCTCGATGTCCATCTTGACACATCCTGATATCACCTTTTACCTCCTTGAGAGAGTAACCTTTATCATCTTTCGCGTTGTTGAAAGATTAGCCTTTTCTGTGAAAGGATCGCCTTTGTTATCTTTCGCGTTGTCGAAAGAATTCATCTTTTGCGTTGTCAAAAGAATCGCCTTACTCCTTTGGATCGCCTTATCGTCTTTCGTGTTGTTGAAAGAATCGCCTTGTTCCTTTGGATCGCCTTTCCCATCTTTCGCATTGTCGAAAGAATTCATCTTTTGCGTTGTCAAAAGAATCGCCTTACTCCTTTGGATCGCCTTATCGTCTTTCGCGTTGTTGAAAGAATCGCCTTGTTCCTTTGGATCGCCTTTCCCATCTTTCGCGTTGTCGAAAGAATTCATCTTTTGCATTGTCAAAAGAATCGCCTTACTTCTTTGGATCGCCTTATCGTCTTTCGCATTGTTGAAAGAACTGCCTTGTTCCTTTGGATCGCCTTTCCCATCTTTCGCGTTGTCAAAAGAATTCATCTTTTGCGTTGTCAAAAGAATCGCCTTACTCCTTTGGATCGCCTTGTCATCTCTCGCGTTGTTGAAAGAATCGCCTTGCTCCTCTGGATCGCCTTGTCATCTTTCGCGTTGTCGAAAGAATTCATCTTTTGCGTTGTCAAAAGAATCTCCTTGCTCCTTTGGATCGCCTTGTCATCTTTCGCGTTGTTGAAAGAATCGCCTTGTTCCTTTGGATCGCCTTGTTATCTTTCGCGTTGTCGAAAGAATTCATCTTTCGTGTTCTTGAAAGAGTCACCTTATTCCTCTTCAAGAAAATTGTCTTATTCACCATCCAACTTACCATTTTCATTTCCCGGTCAGGTTAAGGGTTAAACCTGAGCCTCATTTTGATGAGGTATTTCGTTTCCCAATCAGGTTAAGGGTTAAACCTGAGCCTCATTTTGATGAGGTATTTCGTTTCCCAATCAGGTTAAGGGTTAAACCTGAGCCTCATTTTGATGAGGTATTTCGTTTCCCAATCAGGTTAAGGGTTAAACTTGAGCCTTATTTTGATGAGGTATTTCGTTTCCCGATCAGGTTAAGGGTTAAACGTGAGCCTCGTTTCTACACGAGGTGTTTCCCGTCCCATCCAGGTTAAGGGAAAAACCTGAATCTCACTTCTTTTGAGGTAAAATTTTTCTTCTTTATTCTCCATTTCATATCTACCATTTTCATCAGGGCTAACCTCTTCATAACCAGTCAGATCCTTCTAACTGGGGCATTTTTATAGTCCAAATTTGGTGTGTTTTTCTTTGCCACTAAGCTCGTCTTCAAGCCGGCTTAGTAGCAAAGAGGGGCATCTGTAAACACCCCAAATTTTCCACATCCATTCTCAAACAACCCTCCTCATGCAGTGCCAACCCTATTAGGTCAGTGTAGGAGTCAAACCCCGAGTCAGTTTCAGAAAATCACCATTTTACCCATTTTCATTAGGAAAATTACCATTTTACCCCTAGGTCATCCCAGACCCCAGTCAGTCAGAGTCAACCAAGCTCGTTGTCCAGTTCAGAACAGTTAGAATACCAATCATTTCAAGCTCACCCGAGCTCACAGTGAGAAGGTTATTTTCATTTCTGACCATTCCTGCTAAAATGTGATCATTTCTTCAGAAACGAGCTCATTTCTGTTCCAAATCCAAGCTAATTGTCTCTGAGTCAGTCATTTACAGTCAGTCATATTCCTCAGAGTCTAACTTGAGCTCACCAGGAGTTCAAGCGCTTCAGTTTCAGTTCAAAACCATTTCTGAGTGTCCAGGATCCCATTTTAGTCCATTTCAGCTCATTCAGCTGAAATTGAGTTGAGTTCAGTCAGTTGAGCTAGTGTTTGAGCCTCGATTTTAGTTCATCTCAGTATTACTGACCTTTGTTTCAACTCAAACCCAGTTCAGGTTCGTAATTCACTTCATTCCAGTGATCATTCCGTACCATTTATCTAAAAATGGCAGTTTTTCTTGAAAATTCAGTCGGAAAGGTCAGTTGAGTCAATATCATTGTCAGTTCATTTGAGTTCTGAAACTCTAAAACCCAGCTCAATCTAGCTTATCTCAGTTCAATCCAGCTCGAACCCCAATTTTCAGTGTCACTCTGACCCAGTAGAGTCCCGAAAACCATTTCTTGAGCTATTTTGCAAACTTTATCAATTTTAATGTTTTTTTAAAACTGGTACAACTGCCAATCGAGGTCTAACATCTAAAATTCTTCATTCAGGGTCTGCATTTTGCATGTCATTTCTCATCATTTCATATCATTTCTTAGCATTTCATAACATTTCATCACATTTCATTTCATTTTCGAAGTTCAGAACTCTAGTTTTATAAATTTCAATCCAGATTGAGTTTTAAAAGTTTTCAGAAATCAATTTCAAACCTCGGGTTTTTCAAAATTAACATTTTTACCCCAAGAGTCTAAATTTGGAAATATTTTCTCAAGAAAAACAATCTGGATTTCTTCCAAAATTAAAATTTTAAATTCTACATTGGATTTGCTTCGCAACGGGGTATTGAACTTCAAAATCCGAGCTCGTTTCAAAAACTGCCAAAAATAGCTCGTTTCGTCTGGATTTTTTTTGAAAAGACTATTTTACCCCTTTAATCGTCAAAATGAATTTCAAAAGTGGAATTTGGACCCGCTCTGAGATGGCCCATCCATTTGCATTTTCTTATTTTAATTTATGAGAAAAGAAAAAAATTTATCTTTTTCTTTATTTTTTTTGTTTGTTTTATTTTATTTTTTTTATTTTTTTAATTATTTTATTCTTCCTAAGGTGGGACCCACAAGGGGGTCGACCACCCTAGCCCACTTCCTTTCTTTCTTCCTCCATTTTGTTTTTTTATATTTTTTTATATTTTTTTTTATTTTCTTTTCTATTCTTCTTTATTTCTTTTCTTTCTTTCTTTTTTTTCCTTTTTCTTTCTTTCTTTCCTCCTTTCTTTCCTCTCCAGCCATTCACGTAAGCCTCTCTTCCTTTCCCTCTTCTTTCTTCCCTCTCTCCTTCCTCTTCTTTCTTTTTCCTTCTTCCCCTCTTCTTTCCTTTTCCTTCCCTTCCTTCTTTCTCCTTTCTCCCTTACTCTCTTTCTATTTCTACACTCCATACGGCTGTGGCTTCCCTCCCCATTCACGCACTTCTCCTCTCTAATTTAAAACCCATCCCTTCTTAAAAACTGAGGTTTTTTTTTAGTTTATTAAAACCTAAGTTCAATAAAAAAAAAAGAGGATCTCACGGCTGCCTCTCCCATTGGCTCTCCTTCCAGCCCCTTCTCTCTCTTTCCTCTCTCATCTCCTCTCCACTTCAAGGTGCAGCCTTCCACTGTTCCAAAATCATCAGCCTACGGCTCCAGCCAGCACCTTCATCGCAGCTGCTTCAGCGCCACCACAACACACCCTCCATCGTCTTAAGCTTGAAACACATCTCACGCCTAATACTTCTCCAGCTTTTCATTCTCCTCTCATTAAACCTAAAAAAACTTAGGGAAAACCTGATTTTTTCCTAAGTTCAATACCAAAAAGAGGAACGGTTGGGCTATTGGGGGTTCTTCACGTCTCTCTTTCTCTCTCTCCCTTGAACTCTCTCTTTCTCTCCCCTTTGCTGTAACAGCCACCATACAGCCACCACACAGCCTCCACTACACGCCTAGCAGCTCCATGCCCGGCAACCTTCCAACCTCTCTACAGCAGTTGCAGCCAACAGCCGCCGGTTCAAGCCACCAGCAGCACCTCTTTGAAGCTCCATGCCCAGCACCTCCGGTCATCTCCAGCTGCAGCGCCATTATCACTCCAGCAACACCTCCAGCCACGCCTCCTTGTAGCAAGGCAGCCTTCTTGGCAACACCACCTTCAACTCCTTCTAGTCGGCGCCCCTTTGAGCTTTCATCCTTCAATCAACCTAGGCGGCATCTCGAGTCCAACTTGCAGCCATCTCCGATTGAGTCCAGCAGCAACCATCTTGGAGTAATCTCGTTGGTCGACCAGCACATACTCACTCCAGCACCTACCTTGCACCCCTTTCAAGTTCAGCTCCACTACCTTCCACCGGTGCTGTCTCAATTTCATTCGTAGTAGTCGAACCCTCCAAGGTAAGCCCATCGTCCCCTTATTTCATATCTCCTCGTTCTTAGTGAAACCCCTATACACTTCATCTTTGTCGTCCATTGATTTGAAGTTTTATTTTATTTTATTTTTTATGGATGCTATGGAATCAAATTAAAAAAATTGAATTGGTGGTGTGTGAAAGCTTTTCCATAATTCTTAAATTGAGAAACATGATAGTAGTTTCATCTCACGTATTTAGGCTAAGTAAAACGATTAGATTCATCTATCTATTGGATGGATTCTCTCGTTTTGAGAGCCAACATTAAAATAAGACTCATACCCCCTTCGGTTTGCTTTTATTTTATTGATTTCCATGCTAGATACAAGTTGTAGGTTTTATATTTAGTCTATATTATCACTTTAGTATCATAATGCATGTTGAATTAGATAGGTCTTGATTTTGTGCAAAGTCCATGCATTATTTTATGTGAATTTTTGCATTGATAAATTCTGTAAATTTTAGAGTAATTGTATTTATATGTCTTTGTTTTCATGCCGAAAATCTGGTTAAATTTGGGTTTCGGGACCCTCTCAAACCAATCAAATCTCAAACTGGGATTTCCCATTTACAGAACTTCTAATTTCTGCTTTAGCAGACAAGAACCTCCGACACCACCCTCATGGGAAATTCAAATCGTCCTCCAAAAATCACAGTGGATTCATAATAGAATCTACTAGTGATCTGGAAATTTTGAGGTTTTTCCAATTAGTTTTGACCTCTGTAAAAAATCGGATTTTTCAGACCCTTGGGAAAATATTGATTTTCTTTCGTCAGGGTATAGACAGACCCTAATGCACCAAGTCCATCCAATCTGTAACCCGTATGCAAAAACTTTCAACATGAAAGTTGTTCCTAACATAATTTACTGTCATTTCCCAAAATGTGGGAATTTTTGGATCTGTTTCATTATTTTTTCTGGATTTGCCTTTCTGTCTAACATATTCCAATGTCCAGAAATCTCAGAGATTTAGGTCTCTGATAACAGTATGGCATTTTCCAAACCATAACTCGAATCCCAATTGTGTCAAAATATCAAATCTTCCTCTGTTTGTCAGGAACATTTTCCCACAATGTCAGCCTTTTTCCCATCTGTATGCTATTTTTCCCACATTTTCTCCCGAAACCTGTCTGTTTCCCTAAATCCTAGAGTCGCCGGATTACGATCCGAATTGCCGGAGTGTCACAGATCCGACCATAGGTCAAAACCAGAAAGTGTAAAATGCAAAAATCTTTGGCTTACTGTCCTATGTCACCCCATAAAATTTGGAAAAATTTTATGGAAGTTTGATATCCTAAATCCCCTTTAGAATCAACATTTTAGGCAAAAATCACAAAATTTAGGGTTTTTATTTGAATTTTCATATTTAAAAAAACAAAAAAATTATATTTTCGAGCTCCATTCTGTTTTTAGGGTTATTTTAAGTGTCCATGCCAAATTTGGTTTAATTCCAAGTTCATTTGCTTTAAATACTAGTTTATCTTTAAAATCAGGTTAAATTCGATATTTTATGATATTTTCACCATTTTAGGGTTTTTATCATGCACATAAGCATGTAGAATCATATTAGGGTTAATTTTAATGTCATTTGAATTTCATATTTTTCGATTTTGCAAAATTTATTTCAGAAAACCCTGGTTTCAAGGCCATAGTTTTGTTATCGGGTGTATTTTGGTCATTTTGACCTAAATTTCGAAATTTCAATTTCTAATTCTCCAAAATTTCATCCATATCATCATATTTTATCATATTATGTTTGATTTATTTCATTTGATTTTCAAAATTCCAAAATTTACAAAAAAATCTTTCATAAAACCCTGATTTCAAGGTCATCAGGGGTATTTTGGTCATTTTGACCTTAATTTCGAATTTTCAAGTTTATTTTTGAAATTTATTCATTATTTATCATGTTTATATCAAAGGGGGTATGATTTTGGGTTTATATCTGAATAATACGATAATTTCCCATATTTTCGGATAAATTCAGAAAAACCTACATTTTTGTGCTAACCTTGTTTTCTAGTTTTGCAGGAATATTCAAGAAGAAGATTTTATTTTCTTATTTTATTTCAATTCAATGTAACATCAAATGTAATAATTTGGAATAAGATTTACATTTCTGCTTAGAATAGGGCTGCATTGCATATAGTTTAATTTATGTAAATTTCAATATGTGATGTATGATTCATGCACATTATTTCAAATTCACTATGGTTTACACGAATGACACGTGCACAAGCTCTTATGGAGTTTATAAACTCGGTGTGATTCGTATTTATGGCCATAGTCAGAATACGAAGAAAACCAAGATTTATGATCTTCGTATTAGCCACATTCAGCCTACACACTTAGGCTAACTTCAAAATGCACTGCATTTCTCAAAGTTTTAAAAGGATTTCTCAATTCCTCAATGAAATTCCCTTTTCAAATTCATATTCATTCATTCATATCATTCAAATTGCATTATTTTCAAATTCATTTTCCAATTTCAATTTCAGAAAAATCAATTTTCTCAAGGATTTACCAAGTCTTTCTCAGGATCGGATTTTCACAGAATTCTAAATTTTCAAATGAGATTTCAAAGTATATTCCAAGTTCAAATCAAGATTTTGCTATGTTTTAACATTCTCAAATTTCAAAAACCCAAGTTTTCAGAAATCTATTTTCTCAGAATTCCCATTTTCCTGAGAACCCAGTTTCCTGAGAATCCATTTTTCATTTCAAAAGTCATTTTCCAATGAATTTCTTAGATTTTCTCAGAATTCTCAAATCCATTTTCTCAGAAAAGCAATTCCAAATTTCAAAATCGATTTTCCAAAGTTCAAGTTTTCCTGAGAAATCACTTTCCAATGCAAATTTCTGATTTTCAATGAACTTCAATGATTTTCCCAAGAATCCCAATTTCAAGTACTTTTCTAATCATTTTTCCAGCATATTTCAATTTTCCAAAGCAAACATCATGTTTCTCAAACTTGCATTATTTTCCAAATTTCATAGCACAAGCCTGATTCTTTGTGCATTCTAGGAAAAATAGAGCATAATTTAGATATTTGAGTCAAGTTAAAGCACATAATCGATCCTTGGTTCAATTACCCTTGGTAAAGGTGCCAGGAACGGTTGAACCTCGTACCGACAGGCGGATCCCATTCCACGGAATTTTCCCGCAAATTTCAAAAATGGAGAAGAGTAATTTTCAAAACCAATTTCAAAACTTTGGTCGAGTTTGACTCGCGAAATTCGTTTCTCTCTTGCAAGGGAGGGGAAAAAATTTTGCGATGATAACAAGTGTGCCATACCAACTTGTGTGGTTTAAGTGATGCAATTAAACATATAAGTAAAACAACCAAGTCTACGACTCTCCGTGTCGGTGATGATCTATTAGGCCATCGATGCATCACACAACAAAACCAAAGTGATGTGTTATATAACATCAAACTATTGTGTCAAATGCACATTCACCCATACAATACAAAGTCAATCATAATCATGTAATTTCCACCTCACATGTATTTTTGTCATGTGTATTTCCTACATCCATACACACGTATCCATGTCAAGGCATACTCCCTGTGGGTGTGTGTGCACGTGAACAAAATTGTTTATTATGCATGTCCATGGTAAGTGAAACCTCAATCATTTAGCATTTCCATTCACATGTATGCAACGAGACAAGTCTAACACGATGAGCTAGTATTCTGAAAAATTAAAGTGCTAAGCTAAGCTTTCATATGAGCCATACTATACATGAACAAAGATTCAACTGACCTGTCATTTGTTCACAAGCCAGGACAGTCAAGGAAATAACATTTATCATATTTTCCTTTGTAAAAATATAGTCCAGCACCAGTCGGCTGGGCTTGGCAGGGTACCACACAACCCATGATGGGCCTGTGCATCACTGCCACGGCCTGGCAGTCAGTCGAGTGCCCCTCGGCTGGCTGCCAGCCAGCCTGAGCCATTCAACAACAAAAGGGTTAATGTCGTTTGATTGTTCTTTTTTTTATAATCAGAAAGAAGAAAAAGAAAGACAAACAAAAGGGTATTTTGCCAAGTAACTAAAAATTCAGACATGCTACAATAGACAGATAAAACACCTCTCATTATATAGATCTCTCATGATCTTATGCTCTTCTTCCACTCAATACTTATAACAAAACAAAAAGACTAAAATTGTCAAAAACTGCATAATGTTCAGAATAACTGCCTAATGCTAGTCAAAAGTAGACATTTCAACTAGCAATTCCTTTGTCATTAAAAGATGAGCAGTCAATTTTTTGCATCAACAGCTTTCTGCTTATGTTCATCTAAACATAATTGACAACTTTTGTATGAATTTACTTGTGTAATTTAAGAATTGTGAATCATCCTAAGCCAGAGCTTTCATACATCATCTGGGAGGTTATTGAACTCAACCCTCACTCTTTGTCATCCAACTTTTAAAGAGATGTTAAATTAATAAACCCAAAGGAATATATCGACAAATATAATAATCTAATGTTCACATAAAATTATGCCTGGACACTACTCAATTCCCAAAAGCTTTCGCAGGACACATTTAATTGGCAAAATTACTCACCAGAAGCAACACAAAAATTCAAAGAAAAAAAAAACAAGCAATCCGAAAGGTGATCCCTATAACAGTTATGTTTAAGAGAATCTAACCTCCTTATCATTATCTACTGATGCAACTGTCTGAATCAAAAGGTCCTGGGACTGGATCTACCACTCAGCCTAGCCGACTCCATCGGTTGGGGCTGACGCTCCAGGGACCCAGCCGACTGTGGGTCAGCTGGTCCAAAAGTAAACCAAAAATAGGAACGTACATGTTCCCCCTTCATTTTTTTTATTGTTTGGGCATGACCCAGCCACCTAATCAGCTAAGCCTGCCGTGAAATCAATCCACCCTATTCTCCATCTTCTTCCCATGGGTTCCATCCAAAGAAAAACAACACAAAATCGAACCGGGGTTCGATTTCTCATTCATTTTCACAAGAGGGTACCCGTACCTCTGTCCTGCATTAAATGGCTGTTGCAACCGAGTGAGGTTGATCCCGTCGACCCCGATTGCTCACTGTGAGGGGTTGATATCGCCGCCTCTGGTGACCCTACTGTCGAACAAGGGGTTGCGTCCCCTTCACGTCGTGCGCATGAGAGAGAGAGAGAGAACGGGATTCAGGATCCCCTATTTGAAGAAGGGGCGCCCCCGAAAAGGAAGGAGGGGGTAGGTGTTCCCCCCTTTCTCTTTGGCAGCCTCGCACGACCCCTCCCCCTTGCTTCCATCGTGTTAGGGTTCTTTTAGAACCCTAACTGCCTCCTCCTCTTTGTTTTTATCGGGCAGTCCCATCCTTTTTACTAACCTTTTTTTTTTTGTTACACAGGGCGCGGCCTGGGTCCGAACCCGAAACCCGGTAACCAACCCCGAGTTGGGTTCGCGTCTTACCCTTTTATATGGATCCACAAGTTGGATCCAACTGTGGATCCTCGTATTAAGTTTATATATATATATATATATATATATATATATATATATATATATATATATATATATATATATATATATTTGTTTTAAATATTTATTACTAATATTTTTATTATTATTGTTAGTATAAACGTGGATGATATCATTTTTACATGAATGCCCCTTTATGGGTCCTAGATTCGAAATGTGGATCTGAGGCCCAAATTTGCAAATTTTAAAATATTTTATTATATATATAAAAAATATATTGGAAAAAACTTACGGTTTTTACATCCTTACCCTCTTAAAAGAATTTCATCCTCGAAATTAGAACGTACCAAATAGGTATGGGTAGTGTTGACGCATATCTGCCTCTGGTTCCCAACTGCACTCCTTCAGCCCGTGATGTTGCCAACACACTTTCACGAATGGAATCGTCCTATTTCGCAGCGTCTTTTCTTGACGGTCTACAATCTCCACTGGCCTTTCCTCCGTAGTCAAGTCCGGTTGCACCTCGATCACCTCATAGTGAATCACATGTGAGGGGTCAGGTACATACTTTCTCAATATCGAGACATGAAATACATGGTGGATCTGCGAAAACTGAGGAAAGAGCGCTACTCGATACACAGTCTCTCCAATGCGTCCAAGAACCTCGAAGGGTCCAACATACCGAGGACCCAGTTTCCCTTTCTTTCCAAACCGAAAGATACTTTTCATAGGAAAAATTTGAACAAACACGTGATCGCCAACCTCAAAACTGAGCTCTCTACGTCGCCGATCAGCTTAGCACTTCTGCCTACTTTGCGCGGCAATCAGCCTTTGTCGGATTAAATGCACCTCGTCCGCATAATGCTGGATGCTTTCGAAAGACTCCACTGCTCTCACTCCAACCTCATCCCAGCACACAGGGGATCTACATGGTCGACCGTACAAAGCTTCATACGGGGCCATGACAATACTGACATGAAAACTGATATTGTATGAAAACTCTGTCAGCTTCACATGTTTGTCCTGCCCAATCTAAAGCACATGCTCTCAGTATATCCTCAAGCGTCTGGATCATACGCTTCGACTGTCCATCCGTCTGTGGGTGAAACGCAGTGCTAAACTTCAACATAGTGCCTAAAGCCTTCTGAAGCTGGCACCAGAATTGAGATGTGAAACACGGATCTTGATCTAACACTACCGAACGTGGCACCCTGTGAAGTCTAACTATCTCATCCATGTAAAGATCAGCCAAACTCTCTAAACTCTGGCTGATTCTAATCGAAAGAAAATGGTCACTCTTTGTCAAACGATCCACTATTACCCAAATGACATCTCGTTGTCGTCGGGTCTTAGGTAACCCTACTATGAAATCCATTGAGATGTCATCCCACTTCCACTCTGGAATCTCAAGTGGCTGTAGAAGTTCACCAGGTCTCTGGTGTTCAATCTTCACCTGCTGACAAGTGAGACACTGAGACACAAACTCTGCGATGTCCTATTTCATCCCATTCCACCAGTAAGTCCTCTGAAGATCTTTGAACATCTTGGTGAAACCAGAGTGAACAAAATATCTAGACTTGTGAGTTGCACTCATAAGCTCCTCCCGTAATGTTTTCGGAACCCACCATCTGTCTCCAAACATGATGGTTCCATCCTTCTCTCGGCAAAACTGTGCTTCCGGCTTTTGGCCACTCTAGCATAGCTTCTCAAAATCCGGATTGGCTGACTGAAGCTCCCCGATCCGATCTATGATCTCTGGTCTTTCCTGCATCCCCGCCAAAGGATGCATCCAGAGTCACCCGCAAAAGGCTGCCATCTGACAAACTCCTCAACCAAATCCCAACTGCGTCCAATCATGCTAGCTGCTATGACCGACGCCTTTCTACTAAGCTCATCTGCCACTACATTCGCCTTACCAGGATGGTAAGCGATGGAGAAATCGTAGTCCTTTAAGAACTCCAACCACCTATGCTGCCTCAAATTCAAGTCCCGTTGTGTAAATATATACTTGAGGCTCTTGTGATCAGACATAACCTCAAATTGTTCCCCATAAAGGTTGTGGTGCCATATCTTCAATGCGAAGACCACTGCCACAAATTTCACATCATGCGTGGGGGTAATTCTTCTCGTGCACCTTCAGCTGTCTAGAAGCATACGCTATGACCTTGCCGTGCTGCATGAGGACACAACCTAGTTCGGCCCCCAAAGCATCACTATACATGATGAAGCCACTCATCCCAGAAGGCAATGTCAAAACGGGTGTCGTGCTCAGCCTATTCTTCAGCTCTTTAAAACTGTCCTCACATCAAAGTGACCACTCGAATTTTACTCCTTTCTGTAACAGTCGAGTTATAGGCGTAGCTATACGCGAGAAGTCTTGAATAAATTGGTGGTAGTAGCCTGCCAATCCCAAGAAACTTTTGATATCAGTCACCGTCTTTGGTTGCTCCCATGACAAAACAACCTCTACCTTGGCTGAGTCCACTTCCACGCCCCTCTTGGATATCACGTGACCGAGAAACATCACCCTATCAATCCAAAACTCGCACTTTGAGAACTTAGTATAAAGTTGATGTTCTCTCAGTGTTTGTAATACGATTCGTAGATGCTCTTGGTGTTCTTCCACACTCTTCGAGTAAATAAGAATGTCATCTATGAACACAATGATGAACGAATCCAGCCATAAACTAAAAACCCGATTCATCAGGTCCATAAACGCTGCAGGGGCATTGGTGAGTTTAAAGGACATCACTAGAAACTCATAATGCACATATCTAGACCAGATTGTTGTTTTCGAAATGTCCTCTGTCTTGATTCTCAACTGATGGTACCCAAAACGAAGGTTGATCTTCGAGAACACCTTTGCCTTCCTCAGCTGATCGAACAAATCATCAATCCTCAGTAGAGGTTACTTGTTCTTCACCGTCACTTGGTTTAGCATATGGTAATCGATACAAAGTCGCATTGAACCATCCCTTTTCTTGACAAAGAGGACCGATGCACCCCAAGGAGACACACTCGGCCTAATAAAACCTGTGTCAAGAAGATCCTGCAATTGCTTCTTCAGTTCTACTAACTCAGCAGGTGCCATGCGATACAGATCTCGAGAAACTGGTGTCGTACCAGGCACTAGCTCGATCGAGAACTCAATTTTCTGATGCGGCGGCAAGCCCGACAAGTCCCCCAAAAAGACATCCAGGAACTTGTGGACAATATCCAACTGCTCCAAAGGTGTCGCCTGACTATCTTGAGTGGACACACTAGCCAAGAACACCATGCAACCTTGCTTGTGGTACTTGGAGACTGTTATCATCGCAAAATTTTACTTTTGCAAATCAAACTGACCTTTGAAAAAGATTTTGAAAATAACTCGCCTCCGTTTTTAAAATGCGGGAAAATTCCATAGAATAGGACTCGCCTATCGGTACGAGGTTCAACTGTTCCTGCCACCTTTAACAGGGGTAATTGAACCAAGGATCAATCTTATGCTCTATTCTATTCAACTTGTCTAAATCATATTCTAATTTCTAAATGCACATAGAATCAGGCATGTGCTATGAATTTTCAGAAAATGCACATTTTGAAAACATGATGTTTGCTTTGAATGATTGAAATATTTAGAAAATGTAAATCTTGAAAAATCGTGAATTGGGATTTGAAATGTACTTCTGAGAGAAATAAAATTGATTTTGAGGAATCCTTGACATTTGGTGAAAATCGATTCTGAGAGACTTGGTTTCTCTGAATTCAAACTTGGAAATTGAAATTCTAACTTAGAAAATTTGAATTTGGAACTTGGGAAATACTTGAAATATCATTGGCAAATCCATATTATTTTGAATAAGACTTAGAAAAATTCTAACTTCAAACTTTGAAATTGACTGCATAACTTTGGAAAATTGAGTTTATGAACTTGAGAAACACTTGAAATATTCTTTGAAATTCAATGCTTTTGGGAAAATCGATTTTGCTATAAGACTTGGGAGATTTTGAGGAAATGAACTTCTTTGAATTGAGATTTGAATTGGAATTGGCAAATGCATGAAATGAATGAATATGGATTTGAGGAATTGAGAAATATTTTTTGTATTTTTGAGAAATGCAGTGCATTTTTGAAGTTAGCCTAAGAGTGTAGGCTGAATGTGGCTAATGTGAAGATCATAAATCTAAGTATCATTCGTATTCTGACTATGACCATAAATACAAATTCCACAAAGTTTATAAACTTCATAGAAGCTAGTGTATGTGTCATTCGTGTAGACCATGGTGAATTTGTAAAAATATGCATGAATCATCATCCATCACACATTAACATTATTTATATGCAATGCAGCCTAAGCTAAGCAGGAAATGTAAATTCTTATTCCAAAGTTTAATTACAAATTACATCACTATTGAAATTTAAATACATGAAAAATAAAGTCTTCAATGTACCTGCAAAACTAGAAAACTTGGTTAATGAAAATATGTTGGCTTTTCTAGATTTATCCAGTAATATCTAGAAATTACTGGATTTTGCTAGATATAAGCCTTTTCCATGATTCCCTTAAATCAAAATGATAAAGTATGAAATAAAATTGAATAAATAAGGAAGATAAGATGTGAAATTTCGAATTTGGGGTCAAAATGACCAAAATACCCCTAATAACAAGACTATGGCCTTGAAATTAGGGTTTTCAGAAAGATATTTGGTAAATGCAAGTTTTGAAATACAAATAAAAATAAATCAAACTAAATATGCTATGACATGATTAAAAATATGAAAATTAGGGTTAGGAATTTCGAAATTGATGTCAAATGACCAAATTGCCCCCGATAGCAAGACTATGGCCTTGAAATCTGGGTTTTCTGAAATAGATTTTGGTAAAAACTTAGGTTTTATGCACTAAATGAAATCAAATGAGCATCAAATTAAACCTAAAGCATCCTAATATGATTATGAACATGATTAAACCCTAAAAATATATGTGTATGCACGAAAATCCAATAATATCACAAAAACTGTGATTTTAGCAGTGTTTTTGGATCTTTCAAGAACCCGGTTTTGCAATTTTGTTAATTCAGAGATCAAATGGATTCCAAAATCCATAAAAATTGGTACATGCACTTGTTATAACCCTAATGTCGAATTGGAATTATAAAAATAATTTTTTGAAATTGAAGTAATCCGAAAATTGCATTACACCCTAAAAATATGCTATTTTTGACCTAATTCACCAGCCAGTCTCAGTCCAAGACCTGAACCAGGGGTCATATCTCCATGGAAATTTATGAAATTTTACAGAGACTAACTAAGAAAAAAAAAAGAGATTTACCAATTTACAGATCGGAAAAAGAATCTCCGGTTAGGGAGAAACCCTTCCGGCAATCTGAGCTAAAATATATCACTTTTAACAGGGATTAAAACGGCTACTTCAGATTGAAAATACAGACATAAATATAAATTCTAAACAAAAATTTTTTAAATGTTAGTGACGAACAGTAGACAGAAAAATAACAATACTCACTTTTTACAGATCATGAATCGGATCTGTGGTTTGGGATTTATGACTAACACAAGTCTGATTAGGGTTTTGGTAAACCCTAACGAGTTTTAAATTTAAAAACAAATTCTCTAAAAGGAGAAAAATACTAAACAGTGATAAAAAAAATCTGAAAATTTTACATCAGACAGATCTACTCAATGTGAATCCATAGCACTTTACAGATCTAAAATCGGATATAAGATGAGAGAAATATCATAACAACAAGTTACCTTCTTGATTTTAACCACGATTTTAAAGCTTTAAAAACCCGGTTTGATGTCTGATTTCTTTGACAGGGTTCCTGAGATCCAAAACCTCTGATTTTTCTACAGTAACTCAATAACTCATTCATGCATCACATATAAAAAAATCAGAAATAAATAATGAGTACTTCAATCCGAAATAACATTATCTTTACTGTTCTAAACCTAAAACACACAGAAATTTAAGAAACTTGAAAAACCATGCATTAACTAATGTAAATCAATAAAATAAACCATAAAACAGTAAATAAAAATTATTTCTATGCTATAGAACATAATAAAAACATGAATAAACCATAAAAATAAAATAAAAACAGGGAAACAATGGCTGGAATTTGATATCACCTTTAAAACATAGATTTAACCCATTAAAAGAGAATCATATATTTTATTGGTTAATAATGTAAAGAATCATATTAAAATCAATTCTAATGGATTAAAATCCATGTAAATCACCCAAAACAGGGTTAGATCACCTTCTTGGATCGTTCTTGCTGATTCTTGATGGTTCTTGAGGTGAAACCATGGTTGAATCCATGAAATAGGAGGTATTAATGGCTAAAATTGATTTAAAACTATTAAAAACATGAAATAAAAGCTAAAAATTAAACAAAATAATTACCTTGAGGTGGCTGCAATGGAGGAAGGTCTGGAGAGGAGAGAGAAGCTCCAAGAATCCCAAGGAGAGCAAGTTGGAAAAATCGACCCCCTTATGGCCTTCTATTTATAAAAAAAAATTAGGTTAAAAATCAAATGTTTTAAAAAAATTGGACTCTTCTAAGGGGGGCGATTTTGGGGTGTAAAGACTATCCTACCCCTAGCCTAAATTATCCTATTTAATACCTAATTAACCCCTAGACTCTCCTAAAAAAATCCCCAAATGTAATGCCACTTGGCATTTTTAACATTTGAATTTTAAAACACCTTTTAAAAACCTTTAAAAACACTAGTTTTAAAAACTAAACTTCAAAATGAGTTTTTAAAATGAATTTTGACTCTTCTAAACCTCTAACACTAACCAAGACACTGACTAACTCTAGTCTAGCCCTGACTTACTCGAATATGGCGCCACCCTGAGTGGGCCCTACTTGAGTTTTTACAAAAAGATGATTTTAAAACTTGAAATTGAAGGAGTTTTCAAAAGGATTTTCAAAAGTAATCTTAAAATTAGAATTTTTGAAATGGCATAAGGTTCTAACTGAATTAGAATTCCTCTGGATATGGTGCCAACTTAGTGGGCCCACATCGAGTTTTGGAAATTTTGAAATAAACACTGAAAATGGCTTTGAAAAGGGGTTAAAATCGATATTTGAACTTCAAGATATTTGAAAATAGGGTCTCAAGCGAACTGGAACTCCGAGTTAGAGTCCTGAACTCTTAGGACTCTGAGATTTTAAATTTTAGAATTCAAATATAAAATTTTTTGAAAGATTTTATCGAGAAATGATGAAATAAGTGAGAAAACACAGTCAGGGTTAGACTCCTAACTCGACCGAACTCTAAAATAGAGTCCTGAACTAACTGGACTCTGTAAAATGACCTAAATTTTGAAAACAACCGAAAAAGACTAAAAATGGAAGTAAAACAGATTCCAAAACAGACTCCTGACTAGATTAGGACTCTTGGACAGAGTCCTGATCGGACTGAAACTTTCAAAACTTTGAGAAATTTGATGAATAGAGAAATTCAGAAGCGACACCATCTCAATGGGCCTCATCTGTGAATTGAAATCGATTAAAAATTGAATTTGAAATGAATCCATATTGTTTTCTGAGAAAATATTTCGAAATATAAAGTCCTGGGTTGGAAAATGACAGAGTATTGAATAAAAACCCAGGTTTTGAAATTGATTTTGAAATAAAAGCTTTAAAATTCAAATCTGGATTGAATGTTTTGAAATAGGAGTGCTAGATCTCGAAAATGAAATGCAATGACATGCAACGACATGCAATGCTATGCAATGCGATGAAATGATATGCAAAATACATGTAATGATATGCAATGACACATGAAATGGACAAACACTGGATGAGGGTGA
Source organism: Nuphar pumila (assembly GCF_984573655.1). NCBI lineage: Eukaryota > Viridiplantae > Streptophyta > Magnoliopsida > Nymphaeales > Nymphaeaceae > Nuphar > Nuphar pumila. The sequence continues at coordinate 56,490,787 of NC_143250.1, read as the reverse complement.
AAAGTTTGGGTGTTTACAGATGCCCCTCTTTGCTACTAAGCCGGTATAGGGCCGAGCTTAGTGGCAAAGAAAACATACCAAATTTGAACCATAAAATGCCCCAGTTAGATAAATCTGACTGGGTATGAAAAATTAATTCAAATGATGATGGTAGATATGAAATGGAGAATAAGGAGAAAATTTTATTTCAAAAGAAGTGAGATTCAGGTTTTGCCCTTAACCTGGATGGGACGGGAAATACCTCGTATGGAACGAAGCTCAGGCTTAACCTTTAACTTGATTGGGAAATGAAATACCTCATCACGTGAGGGTCAGGTTTGTACCCTTGACCTGATTGGGCAGAAAATGGACGGAACCCTAAAATAAAAGAGACCGTGATGAAACCTTCAGATTTCCGCACAATGAATCCGATAGGGGTTTTGCAAAAGGAAGGAAATTGGGGTCCCTAAAGTTTGAAAAGGGATTGATTTTGGGCGTCTCATTGCTGAGACTAATTAACTTTTGAAATTGCCTTTTGCTGGAATTGGTGGCTTAACCTCAAGCCGAAATTGGACTGTCTATGGTGGGACAGTGGGGACACAGGGAAGTGTGCGAATCTGAGAGCCCGTGCGCTCAGATTATACCAAAGAAGGGAAGGAATCTTGAAAACTCCCGTTATCAAGTCCTAAAAAGGGATGGTGTCAGGATGCGCCAAAGATGAACCCCAAGCTCTCGCTTCATGCCAGGATAACTAGAAAATATTGTCAGAATGTTGAAAATTGTTGTTGATTCAAAATAATTGAAAATGATGCACATTGTTTTGAAAGTATTCCCTCTTTTCTACCTGAAGTATTATCTCTGACTGAACTTAACTCCGTAGAATCAATATTCGAATTCAAATTGCTTGCGATTGGCTTTCTTTCAAGGAAGCTATCAATTTCCTTGATATGGACGGAAAAGAAAGTATTCTTGATATTGCGAGAGCTATTGTTGAAAGAATATTGATAAAAGAATTTCACAAAATTAAAGAAGATTCTTGATATATTCGGCAGTCTGATATCCTGGGATTCTTTTCTCATGATGATCTTTCTGCACTCTTTTTGACAGAATTGGAGCTCTCTTGGATTTTCGGGAATTACATCATCCTTCATTTTGGAGATGTCCTGACTTGTCTCTCTTTTTTTTTTTTTTTTGAAAGGGTACGTCACAAACTCCTTCATCTCAGAGATGTTCCGATCCTTCTTTTCTCTCAGAGATTATCTTGATAGTTATTTACTCATTGGTTGGGAATCTCTTGATGATAGCTGGAATCAAATATCTTTTAGGGTTTGTCGGTAGGCTCATCACACTCGCCTTCATCTCGACGGTGATCTAAACTTTCCCTGGAAGGATCCGTCACAAACTCCGTCATCTTGGAGATGATCCAAATCTTCTTTGGCCCCGGGGGTCGACTCGCTTAATTCGCCTTCATCTTGACGACAATTGAGAGATTCCTTTTGCAGATATTTAATTGCAGCTTAGGTGATTGAGGAGATATGAAAATTGAGTGGATTTTTCTGTATCACCCAGGATATTTCGACTGCTTTATTTTTCAATAATGGTCTATAAAAATGTGCCATTGACTGCGATCAATATCAATCACTCATGGCTTTGCAACAACATTGAATTCTCTTTGCTGGCCATATCGCGGATTTATTCTTCATCCTTTTGGTTGGCCAATAAAAAGATTTTGAACTTTGAATCCTTTTTCGTGAAAGCATTGCCCTTTCGGAAGTAATAGTGGAGGTATTCTGAAGTAATAATTTTGTGCAATAAATATTTTTGAAATCAACAAATATTTAATGACAAATTGGCAAAACTTTCTTGAAATCCTTTTGTGAAAGCGAGCATTTGAAGCACAACGCAACACATCCATGACAAAAATTCTCTTCTCCTTTCCCCAAAGGAGAAGATTCAGAAATTAGAATTGGGAATTACGCCTCTCTTCCCTGAAGAGGAGGTGTTTGCAAAATGAACTTTCGAAGAGAAATTAAGCTTTCGTCAAAACTTCCTAACATTAGGCTTCTCTTATGGAAAGGGGGCCGGAATTGGTGAGGTTGGTAAATTGGTCATGAAGGAACGAGTTCATCACACTCTCCCTGAAAAGAGGGTCCTTCATGATGAAATGGTCTAGTCTGAAATTATGGTTACAAGGAAAACGAACTTTCGTCGAAGCTCTCCCTGACCTAAGGGTTCCTTGTATGAAATTGGAATTTTGTTTTGCAAACGGTTCACAAAGACACGAGTCCCTTCAAACTCTCCCTGAAAAGGGGCCAAGTGAACGAATTGGATAGCATGCGAAAAGAGCGAGCTCCCTCGAACTCTCCCTATACAAAGGGTCTCTCGCAAGAGAAAATTTTTTGGAATTGGGTATTAGGTGACCAAAAGGTCGAAATTTGGAAATTGGAATTTTGAAATTTGATATTTGAAATTGGAAATTGGAAATTGGAAATTTGGAAATTGATAATTGGAAATTGGAAATTGGAAATTAGAAATTTGGAAATTGATAATTGGAAATTGGAAATTGGAAATTGGAAATTTGGAAATTGATATTTGGAAATTGGAAATTAGAATTTCGGAATTTTGGAATTTGGAAATTGAAATTTGGAAATTAGAATTTTGGAATTTTGGAATTTTGGAATTTGGAAATTGATATTTGGACATTGGAAATTAGAAATTGGGAATTTGATGAGTGATCAGCACGAAGACTGAACTCAAGAGGTCGACTGACATGACCATTCAGTGGAACACTAACACGAGTGCTCGATTTTGAAAGGATACCGGTATGCATACCGGTTTAAAAATGTACCAGTTTGGATACTGGATTTTGGTTCAGTTCTGGTGATTGTCTTTCAATCTTGAATCGTTAGGAATTGTGATGGGATTGATAGTTGAAATCTCAATACTGACCCGATCGTTATTAATGCGATTGAATGCAAATGAATGCAAATTGATGCACATGAATGCACAAGTGCGTGAAATGAGAGATTTGTTTATCCTACGTGCATACAGGATATTTGTAGATAAAAACAAAATTTTAAAATGCCCCAGTGTAAATGGGAAAAAGAATTTTGATCATTATTGAAGAAAATTTGGAAGAATTACAAAGAATAGGAAATTGTTCAAGTATAGAATTTTTTCAAATGTCGAGCATTGATGGGATCTGGTAATTCTATTCCATTAGCATTGATGAGCCGATATGAATTGCGAGGTAGTGCCTCTTTGACAACATAAGGACCTTCCCAATTTGGCGACCATTTGCCACCTGGGCGGTGCCTGAGATAAGTTGTTGATCTGAGCACTAGATCATTGACCCGAAATTTTCTCTCAATGACAGATTTTGCATATTGTCGGGCTATCCTCTGGCGATAGGACTGAGCATGCTCTGCTGCTCTGAGCCTTCTTTCATCGAGCAAATCAAGCTGTACCAGTCGCTGTTGCTGATACTGATCAAGAGGTAATTCTAGAAGTGATGCAAATTTCAGAGCAAGTTTCTGAACATGTAGAGGCAGTACTACTTCAGTTCCGTAGACAAGTTCTGACAGAGTAGCATTCGTTGGAGTTCGAATGGTGGTTCTGTATGCCCATAATGCATCATGAATCTTTTCATGCCAGTCACGGCCCGTTTCTAAAGTTCGCTCCAGGATTCGAATCAGAATCTTGTTGGTGGCCTCTGCCTGACCATTCCCTTGAGGATAATAAGGAGCGGAAAAATGATGATGAATTCTGAATTTTGAGCAGAATGTCCTCATTCTCTCATTCTTGAAATGACTGCCATTATTCGACACAATATCATGCGGTATACCGAAACGGCAAAGGATATTCTTATGGATGAAAGAAACCACATGTCGACCTTCTACTGTGCGTAGAGTGACTGCTTCTACCCACTTAGTAAAATATTCTGTTGCGGCAAGAAAATATTTATGACCATTGGAGGCTGAAGGAGTGATGGGGCCTACAACATCGAAAGCCCACATGGAAAATGGCCATGGCGAGACGACAGATTGCAAGTATGTCACTAGCGCATGTATGGAAGGCGCATGCATCTGACATTGAACGCACTTTTTCACAAAACGATAGCAATCTTGTTGCATAGTTCTCCAATAATATCCTGCTCGGATGATTTGTTTGACGAGAGTCTGATAGCCAACATGACCACTGCAAATGCCTTCATGTGCTTCTTGCACAACTCCTTTGGCTTCTTCTTCGTCCAAACATCTAGAATACTCAGAACTGAATCCACGACGATAAAGGACGTCGGCAAGAATAAAATATCTAGCAGACATGCGTTGAATTGCTCGCTGCTCTCTCTTTGATAATTCTGGAGGAAATTCGCCAGTTTTAATGAAATTCTTGATATCATGATACCAGGGCTTCTTTTTTTGCTCAGCCTGGTTTATCTGCTCTACTGGGACGAAAGCGGGTTGATCAAGTCTGCCAATTTCAAATGAGCGACAAGATTCTCCACTCCTGAAAGACATGATGGATCCCAGATTAGCTAAACTGTCTGCAACTTGATTGAAATCTCTCTTGATATGAAAAAGTTAGAATTCTTCAAATTTTTTGGTAAGAGCTAAGACAATCTTCTGGTAAGGAAGTAATTTCTGATCTTTTACTTGCCATTCGACTAGGACTTGATTGACGACGAGCAAGGAGTCGCCATAAGCATGCAGTCTTTTGACATTGAAGTCCTGTAGAATTTTCAGACCTTGTATCAAGGCTTCATACTCGGCCATATTGTGAGTGCACTGAAAATCCAGTTTGAGAGAAAAGGGAATCATCTCTTTCTCTGGTGTGATTAGTAGAATTCTGATTCCTATGCCTGCCATATTCTTGGAACCGTCGAAGAATAAATTCCAAATTGGGGATTGTTGAATATTGCAGATCCGCTCATCGGGGAAATCATCCTCAGCTTTAACATCCTCTGCTAGAGGAAATCTGCTAATTGGTTTGCAATTGCTTGGCCTTTGATAGATTGCTGAGAGACATATTCCAAGTTGTATTGCATTAATAGGACTTGCCATTTGGCGATTCGTCCGCTGAGAAATGGTTGTTCAAGAACGTACTTGAGAGGATTTAATTTAGATAGAATCTTGACTTCAGACGCCAATAGATAATGTCTCAATTTCTGACACATCCATACTAGAGCTAGGCATGTCTTCTCTATCTGAGAGTATTTCTTCTTATAATCAATAAAGGTCTTGCTCACATAGTAAATGGCATGTTCTATCAAGCTGCCTTCTTCGTATTGCGCCAAGAATCCGCCGCAAGCAACTTGATTAACTGAAATATATAGCAATAGGGGTTTCCCTAATTCTGGCGGCTTTAAAACAGGAGGATTGAGAAGATATTTCTTGATGCGATCAAACGACTGCTGACACTCTGGTCCCCATTCGAACCTCACTCCTTTTCTGAGCAAATGATTAAAAGGCTCACATCTCATGGCCAAATTAGAAATGAATCGCCGAATTGATTGCATGCGTCCTTGAAGGCTACGTAATTCTTTGAGATTAGTCGGGGGCGGCATGCCAATGATAGCCTTGGCCTTAGCGAGATCCATTTCTATCCCCTTCTTGCTGACCAAGAAGCCTAGCAACTTGCCTGATTCGACTCCAAAGACACATTTTTGTGGATTGAGTCTTAGCTTGTAAAGAATGAGTCGCTTGAAGACTTGATTGAGAGTTTCGATGTGATCTTCCTCTTCTTTGGATTTCACCAGAATATCATCGACATATGCATCCATAGTCTTATGCATCTGATCATGGAAAATAACGGCCATAGCGCGCTGATAAGTGGCTCCAGCATTCTTAAGCCCAAAAGGCATAACTGTGTAACAGAAAGCGCCCCATGGCGTGGTAAAGGATGTTTTGGATTGGTCACGAGCGGCCAACTTGATTTGATTATATCCGGAGTATCCGTCCATAAAGGAGAACATAGCATGCCCGGTTGTGCTATCGACTAGGAGATCAATGTTTGGGAGCGGATAGTCATCCTTTGGAGTGGCTTTATTGAGATCACGGAAGTCGATACAGATTCGCACTTTCTCATTCTTCTTAGGAACTGCTACGATATTTGCCAACCAATCCGGGTAATCAATTGCTCGAATGAATCCTGCTTTAAGCAGATCCTCAAGTCCTTCCTTGACCTGTTGCTCGATTCGAGGATCCATTTTTCTCAACTTCTGCTTGACTGGTTTCGCCTCAGGCTTCAAAACGAGGCGATGTTCCACCAATTTCAGATCTAAACCTGGCATATCCTCATAAGTCCATGCGAATACTTCTTCATGCTGCTTGAGGAAATTAGTTAGCCTTTCTTTCTCTCCTGGGCTCAAACCACTGCCAATCTTGAGAATTCTAGGATCGTCTTCTGATCCGACATTGATATCCTCAGTCGGGTCTTGAACTAAGGATGATGGTTCATCTTGTCTCTGAACCGATGCAAATTCTGGCAGTTCCTGAAGAGCTGAATCGAACTCTGCGGATTCTTCTGACTGCTTTGCAGTTTGACTACATTCTGTTCTTATTCTGACCTGATGAATTATTGCTGATTTCGAACAAGCTTTTGGATTAAAGACGAGCTTCTTGATGGATCAGGAAGACATTCTGAAAATTGGAGGATAAATTGATTTAGGGAAATTGCTCATCATGAAATAAATTGCTTTTATTGAAAATAATTGAAAAGATAAAAGAGCAAAATGATTTCAATTTTGTGAAGATTTAATATTGAGAAGTAAAGAGACAAATGGCACCAAGATAGACAAAGGAAACTTGCAACTTTATTGAAAGATAGAATTAATCAAAATGACAATGATGAGAATGAAATGGGATATCATCCCGACAAAAGAATAGAAAAGGAAAGACAAATGAATTCTTCTAATGCGTTCCCTTAATGAAAACAGTGCCCTTCCGAGATCTTTGGCCATTAAAGCCCAATCCGGTCCTTGTATAAACCATCGGGTATCACAAATGTTCTCTTGGATATTGCTGATGCTCTCTGCAGGGCAGAACTGATGGTTAGGCTTCTGAAGGAAATTTGGTTTGGAGGAAAATATTTGTTGAGAATTTTGGTAGACAATTGAAATAATATCCCATTACTAGGGATTGAGTCGTCGCTGGGATTACGACAATTGCGTTGCTATTCTTTGCAAGATAAACAACTGGAAATATGCCTTGTTACCTAGGCGAGGTCGTCAAACCAAAGTGAAATGTAAAATAAAGGAATTTTATTGAGGGGAAAAACATGATTTCATCAATAATACACTTGACAGAGGGGAGGGGGACAGACAATTTTCCACCACTCCGGATAATCAGAAGATACACGAGGACCAGGAAAAATAGTAAGACTGACAAAGGAATCCCAGCCATGCCTGGCAGAATGGTATGCTCCGGACCACTGATCTGATGTGAGATCGAATTCTGGCAGAACCTCTGATAGTGGACGAATCTCTACGCGCTTCTGCCTCTGAGAGAACTGCCTGACGCACCGCTCTGAATGATAGTATGCGCAGAAAAAGGGACCAAGTAGCCTGAATCGCTTGCCATATGCATAAGTATATCTGGGAGGTGATTCCTGACGATCAAAGTAATCCCATACGACTTCTTCCTCCTGAAGGTTGTCGATCAGGAACCGGTATCGCGCAACTGGAAGAAGCTTCTCTTCGTTGTTTCTGAATGAACTGGCTCGGGCGGGCACATGCCGGAGGAACCAAGACTGCAAGGCGTAGATGCACCCTTCGACTAGGATCGACTCTCCGAGTGCGAAATGAGTCAACCCTCGGTATAGAAAGGCGAGTGCGGCCATGGCTATCGAGAGGCCCTGTCGACTTCCCCATCTCCTTAGAAGCTGAACTATTCTGATATCCATGTAATTCCGTTCATCTGGAAAGAAAGCTAATCCTACCGTGCACAGAACCATCGCGTGCTGAATTCTCTCTCGAGCTGTCCTGGACAACGAGCTGACTTCCACAAATGTCCCATACTGTCTGTAGATTTCGAGCAGGTCCACATATTCGTTTCCATCCTCCTCTATCAATGGCCAAGACTTGCGTCCTGTCATGCGAGCTAAGGCATCCTTAGGGTCCAGACCCTTAACATTAATCAGAAACTGTTTCTCCAATGGATCTCCAGGCTGACCGGCTGGCTCGGGCAATCCCATAATCTCTGAAAATTCATCTATCAGTATTGTCATCTCGCCCCACGGGAACTAGAAGGTAGAAGTGCTCGGATTCCACCGTTCTGCTAGTGCATGGATTAAGTTGCCGTTGACTGTCTGCTTTCCCACTGCGGACGCCAGCTCTAACCCACAATCGTCCAAGTGGTCCGGAAACATACGAGAGAAACTCTTGAACCATAAATAGTACCACCGAGGAAAGAAGGATCCGGTGCTGAGGACTCGATGTTTGGGAAGACTTTGTCGCACCTCGTAGGAGATGTGACCCTCAGGGAAGACTGAATCAAGCTGACTGGATACCATCAGACTAGAAGACATGGAAATTGGAATAAGACTTGGAAAATACAGGAATTTTGAGGAAAATGCAGGCAGGCTAAAAATAAAGTAGGAATTCGAGATCTAGAAGAAAGTGAGGATGGAAAATCACCTGGAGTTTTGAAGGAAATTAAGGGAAATTTGGAGAATCGTCCAGGGTTTGATGAAATATGAAGTATTTGAAAAATCGTCCAAGGTTTAAAACATGGACAGTACATGGACATAGATTGGGGAATTTTGAGAAAATCGTCCAGTATTTTTAGAAAATTGGGGAAAATATGGAAAATAAAAAGGAAATAACATATTCAATCAAATTCTGCATAAACAAGTATGCACAAACAGCATTCCCTAAAAGCTGACTCTAGATGCACAAATTTTGAAATAGCTGTAGGACCTTAATCCTAACTCTAAGGTTCAGATCAACTGTATCCAATCCAGTTATGCCTATATACTCAAGCCAACGCTCGATGTACGTGGCATAAAATCAATTTCTCCGGTTCTAGGTTCAAGTTTTCCAACATCCTTGAGCACCTGCCGATATACGTTGGACTATAGCCCTTGGTACGTGGCAGGGGGGTTTCACCCAAATAAGTGGCCCAGTTGTGAGGCTCTGTCCTGAACTATGGTTATGGAAGAGAGCCCAGCAACATGAAGACCGGGACAATATAGGTAGGGTGATTTTTGAAATATGAGCACATGCAAGAAAACAGAGGGCTCTAAGTCCTAAAGAGATAGAATTTTGAAATATTTGAAGAAGCAAACATTGTTTTCATACAATTCCTAAATTGAGGAGTGTTGTATTAGACCTAAGTCTATGTGAGCATGAATAATTCTCCTCAATATGGTCCTACCAAACCATACCTAGTCTATATGCATTCCATGTCAACTGGCTTCAAGTCTAGGCTCCTAGGTTCACATGATATCATAAAGCAAAGCTGACATTCCATGGAAATCGATTTTGACAATTTGAACTAAGTAGAGCATTAAATTGATCAGACAAAGACAGGTCCCATCACGGTCGCCAAACCTGTTATCATCGCAAAATTTTACTTTTGCAAACCAAACTGACCTTTGAAAAAGATTTTGAAAATAACACGCCTCCGTTTTTAAAATGCGGGAAAATTCCGTAGAATGGGACTCGCCTGTCGGTACGAGGTTCAACCGTTCCTGCCACCTTTAACAGGGGTAATTGAACCAAGGATCAATCTTATGCTCTATTCTATTCAACTTGTCTAAATCATATTCTAATTTCTAAATGCACATAGAATCAGGCATGTGCTATGAATTTTCAGAAAATGCACATTTTGAAAACATGATGTTTGCTTTGAATGATTGAAATATTTAGAAAATGTAAATCTTGGAAAATCGTGAATTGGGATTTGAAATGTACTTCTGAGAGAAATAAAATCGATTTTGAGGAATCCTTGACATTTGGTGAAAATCGATTCTGAGAGACTTGGTTTCTCTGAATTCAAACTTGGAAATTGAAATTCTAACTTAGAAAATTTGAATTTGGAACTTGGGAAATACTTGAAATATCATTGGCAAATCCATATTCTTTTGAATAAGACTTAGAAAAATTCTAACTTCAAACTTTGAAATTGACTGCATAACTTTGGAAAATTGAGTTTATGAAATTGAGAAACACTTGAAATATTCTTTGAAATTCAATGCTTTTGGGAAAATCGATTTTGCTATAAGACTTGGGAGATTTTGAGGAAATGAACTTCTTTGAATTGAGATTTGAATTGGAATTGGCAAATGCATGAAATGAATGAATATGGATTTGAGGAATTGAGAAATACTTTTTGTATTTTTGAGAAATGCAGTGCATTTTTGAAGTTAGCCTAAGAGTGTAGGCTGAATGTGGCTAATGTGAAGATCATAAATCTAAGTATCATTCGTATTCTGACTATGGCCATAAATACAAATTCCACCAAGTTTATAAACTTCATAGAAGCTAGTGTATGTGCCATTCGTGTAGACCATGGTGAATTTGTAAAAATATGCATGAATCATCATCCATCACACATTAACATTATTTATATGCAATGCAGCCTAAGCTAAGTAGGAAATGTAACTTCTTATTCCAAAGTTTAATTATAAATTACATCACTATTGAAATTTAAATACATGAAAAATAAAGTCTTCAATATACCTGCAAAACTAGAAAACTTGGTTAATGAAAATATGTTGGCTTTTCTAGATTTATCCAGTAATATCTAGAAATTATTGGATTTTGCTAGATATAAGCCTTTTCCATGATTCCCTTAAATCAAAATGATAAAGTATGAAATAAAATTGAATAAATAAGGAAGATAAGATATGAAATTTCGAAATTGGGGTCAAAATGACCAAAATACCCCTAATAACAAGACTATGACCTTGAAATTAGGGTTTTCAGAAAGATATTTGGTAAATGCAAGTTTTGAAATACAAATAAAAATAAATCAAACTAAATATGCTATGACATGATTAAAAATATGAAAATTAGGGTTAGGAATTTCGAAATTGATGTCAAATGACCAAATTGTCCCCGATAGCAAGACTATGGCCTTGAAATCAGGGTTTTCTGAAATAGATTTTGGTAAAAACTTAGGTTTTATGCACTAAATGAAATCAAATGAGCATCAAATTAAACCTAAAGCATCCTAATATGATTATGAACATGATTAAACCCTAAAAATATATGTGTATGCACGAAAATCCAATAATATCACAAAAACTGTGATTTTAGCAGTGTTTTTGGATCTTTCAAGAACCCGGTTTTGCAATTTTGTTAATTCAGAGATCAAATGGATTCCAAAATCCATAAAAATTGGTACATGCACTTGTTATAACCCTAATGTCGAATTGGAATTATAAAAATAATTTTTTGAAATTGAAGTAATCCGAAAATTGCATTACACCCTAAAAATATGCTATTTTTGACCTAATTCACCAGCCAGTCTCAGTCCAAGACCTGAACCAGGGGTCATATCTCCATGGAAATTTATGAAATTTTACAGAGACTAACTAAGAAAAAAAAAAGAGATTTACCAATTTACAGATCGGAAAAAGAATCTCCGGTTAGGGAGAAACCCTTCCGGCAATCTGAGCTAAAATATATCACTTTTAACAGGGATTAAAACGGCTACTTCAGATTGAAAATACAGACATAAATATAAATTCTAAACAAAAATTTTTTAAATGTTAGTGACGAACAGTAGACAGAAAAATAACAATACTCACTTTTTACAGATCATGAATCGGATCTGTGGTTTGGGATTTATGACTAACACAAGTCTGATTAGGGTTTTGGTAAACCCTAACGAGTTTTAAATTTAAAAATAGATTCTCTGAAAAGGGAAAAATACTAAACAGTGATAAAAAAATCCGAAAATTTCACAGCAGACAGATCTACTCAATGTGAATCCATAGCACTTTACAGATCTAAAATCGGATATAAGATGAGAGAAATATCATAACAGCAAGTTACCTTCTTGATTTTAACCACGATTTTAAAGCTTTAAAAACCCGGTTTGATGTCTGATTTTTTTGACAGGGTTTCCGAGATCCAAAACCTCTGATTTTTCTACAGTAACTCAATAACTCATGCATGCATCACATATAAAAAAATAAGAAATAAAAAATGAGTACTTCAATCCGAAATAACATTATCTTTACTGTTCTAAACCTAAAACACACAGAAATTTAAGAAACTTGAAAAACCATGCATTAACTATTGTAAATCAATAAAATAAACCATAAAACAGTAAATAAAAATTATTTCTATGCTATAGAACGTAAAAAAAACATGAATAAACCATAAAAATAAAATAAAAACAGGGAATCAATGGCTGGAATTTGATATCACCTTTAAAACATAGATTTAACCCATTAAAAGAGTAAATCATATATTTTATTGGTTAATAATGTAAAGAATCATATTAAAATCAATTCTAATGGATTAAAATCCATGTAAATCACCCAAAACAGGGTTAGATCACCTTCTTGGATCGTTCTTGCTGATTCTTGATGGTTCTTGAGGTGAAACCATGGTTGAATCCATGAAATAGGAGGTATTAATGGCTAAAATTGATTTAAAACTATTAAAAACATGAAATAAAAGCTAAAAATTAAACAAAATAATTACCTTGAGGTGGATGCAATGTAAGAAGGGCTGGAGAGGAGAGAGAAGCTCCAAGAATCCCAAGGAGAGCAAGTTGGAAAAATCGACCCCCTTATGGCCTTCTATTTATAAAAAAAATTTAGGTTAAAAATCAAATGTTTTAAAAAAATTGGACTCTTCTAAGGGGGGCGATTTTGGGGTGTAAAGACTATCCTACCCCTAGCCTAAATTATCCTATTTAATACCTAATTAACCCCTAGACTCTCCTAAAAAAATCCCCAAATGTAATGCCACTTGGCATTTTTAACATTTGAATTTTAAAACACCTTTTAAAAGCCTTTAAAAACACTAGTTTTAAAAACTAAACTTCAAAATGAGTTTTTAAAATGAATTTTGACTCTTCTAAACCTCTAACACTAACCAAGACACTGACTAACCCTAGTATAGCCCTGACTTACTCGAATATGGCGCCACCCCGAGTGGGCCCTACTTGAGTTTTTACAAAAAGATGATTTTAAAACTTGAAATTGAAGGAGTTTTCAAAAGGATTTTCAAAAGTAATCTTAAAATTAGAATTTTTGAAATGGCATAAGGTTCTAACTGAATTAGAATTCCTCTGGATATGGTGCCAACTGAGTGGGCCCACATCGAGTTTTGGAAATTTTGAAATAAACACTGAAAATGGCTTTGAAAAGGGGTTAAAATCGATATTTGAACTTCAAGATCTTTGAAAATAGGGTCTCAAGCGAACTGGAACTCCGAGTTAGAGTCCTGAACTCTTAGGACTCTGAGATTTTAAATTTTAGAATTCAAATGTAAAATTTTTTGAAAGATTTTATCGAGAAATGATGAAATAAGTCAGAAAACACAGTCAGGGTTAGACTCCTAACTCGACCAAACTCTAAAATAGAGTCCTGAACTAACTGGACTCTGTAAAATGACCTAAATTTTGAAAACAACCGAAAAAGACTGAAAATGGAAGTAAAACAGATTTCAAAACAGACTCCTGACTAGATTAGGACTCTGGGACAGAGTCCTGATCGGACTGAAACTTTCAAAACTTTGAGAAATTTGATGAATAGAGAAATTCAGAAGCGACACCATCTCAATGGGCCTCATCTGTGAATTGAAATCGATTAAAAATTGAATTTGAAATGAATCCAGATTGTTTTCTGAGAAAATATTTCGAAATATAAAGTCCTGGGTTGGAAAATGACAGAGTATTGAATAAAAACCCAGGTTTTGAAATTGATTTTGAAATAAAAGCTTTAAAATTCAAATCTGGATTGAATGTTTTGAAATAGGAGTGCTAGATCTCGAAAATGAAATGCAATGACCTGCAACGACATGCAATGCTATGCAATGCGATGAAATGATATGCAAAATACATGTAATGATATGCAATGACACATGAAATGGACAAACACTGGATGAGGGTGAAAAGTTGGGGTGTTTACAGAGACCTTCAAGGCCGAGACGATCTTCACCTCGCTTGCCATCCCGATCGAATAGAAGAACAATGCGGACAAATCAGGACGCTCCAAGATGACCTTCTTACCCCAACATTAAAGGGTAGCATTATGTTTGGACAACTAGTCTATACCCAGAATGACATCATAAAACGTTATATCTAGTATGACCAAGTTGGCAAACAACTCATGCCCCTCGATCACAATGCAAACTGCTGAAAAGTACTTCCCGCAGGAAGAGGACACACCCATAGGTGACATCACATCAAGAGTCTTTTCAAGGCTAGAAGGAACCAAATCAAACAATTTCGCGAATGAAGCAGAAATAAAACTATGGGTTGCATCTAAATCAAACATCACGCGTGCAAAGTGATCAGCGACTAAGAAGATACCTTCGATCAGGTCAGTCTGATCGCCCCGAGTAGCTATTGTAGTCGCGTAGACTCGCCCATTGGTCCTGCGCTAACCTTGTTGATGTTGAAGCCCCTGTTGGTGTTGTTGTAGTGGTTGTTGCTGTTGTTGTTGCCCTCCCTGAGCCACTGGCTTATTTGGACAGAAAGGAGCGATGTGCCCTGGTTGCTGGCACTGAAAGCAAACCCCATTAAACATAGGGCAAAAGCCCGGTTGATGGCTCATGCCGCACTTGCGACACACTGGTGGGGCCCTTCCTTGCTGCCTCTGATGTTGGGGTCGACCCTGCTATCGCCCATCATGGGTCCGCTGTTTCTTGCCACCTTGTACCTTTCTACCCGTTGGTGGGTTCTTCCTCGTCCCGCCCGAAGAACCATCTCCATTGCCACCTCCTTTCTTAAAAGTAGCCATGGACTTCTCCCAATCCTTGGTCAGAACGGTAGCCGACTCGATCGCATCAGCCAAAGTAATAGGATGACTCGTCAGGACGGGAGTCCACAACCCATCCTTCAATCCGTGCACATACTTTGCTGCCTTCGCCTTCTCACTCTTGAAGAGGTTCAGACAGTACCTCTCGAGGTTCCGAAATCTAGTAGTGTAGTCCACCAGACTCATGGTCCCCTAAGTCAAATCGAGGAACTCTCGTTGCATCTATTCCTCGACATAAGAGGGAAAGTATGCATCTAGAAACTCTTCTCTGAACGGCTCCCAGGGAATCTAATCCCAGTCAACGAACTTCACCCCTTTGCAGGGTGCCCCACCACTTCTTGGCATCGCCCTTCAGACGGTACGTGCCAAAAGGTGTCTTCCTGTCCTCAAAGATAGGTAGGACGTCGAACACCCGCTCCAACTTCTCGACCCAGCTCTCTGCTGCATTTGGGTCGGCCTTTCCTGAAAAGGCAGGCGGGTCCAACTTCAGAAACCTTTCGAAGGAAATGCCACCTGTGTTTGAAGCAATATCGACAGGAGGGTCACGGGTCGCTGCCTGTGTAGCCTGTGCCGCTTAGGCCGCTTGTGCAGCCTGTGTCGCTTGTATGGCATGAGCCGCTTGCATCGCCTATGCTGTCTGTGTCGCCTAAGCCGTCATGGTCTCGGTTAGGATATGAATGGCTTCAATCATAAAATCTCTTTGCTCCTGCCAGTTTGTGGGAGCAGCAGTAGAGGATGAAGCACCTTTGCGTGAATACGACATCTACAATGCACATACATTTCACAAAATTACACCCTCTTCGATCCTACCCCCCTTGGGGTCGATCCCGTACAAATACCTTTAAAGATCACATACGATTACTAGTGTATTCTATAATGAATTTTACTCGTACATACAATCAAGCATACTAAATGCCAATGCTTAAAAAAAAGTATTTAAATAACCTTACCAGTAAAGATGACTGCTCTGGAGTCCGAGGCACGACTTGCTGACACTTCAGGACAGAGCTCACTTACCAGAATTAAAATTTATTGCAAAAATGATAATAAAAGTGTAAGATATTGTGGTAGCTCTGATACCAAACCTGTAACGGCCCCAACTCCCACCCCTTAGAAAATGTGGATTTTTTTTTAAACCATTGCGCAAACCATCCCAGAAACATGGGGGCCTTTATAGTTCTATTCTCAATTGGATGATGATGATGCATAAATATCACGTTTTATTAATACAATTTCACTGCATAAATGCATCATCTATAGATTTAAAGCATACACTTAGGTGCATAATGATGTTAGGGAGCTCTGGTTCGAATTTCATCAAAATCGGAGTTAATTTGAAGGAATTATGACATTTACAGTGTAACGGGTCAAATATCGGATTCGATTGGAGAGATTTGGATCCAGACGCCCATTGGGACTTTGGATCTGGACCAAATTACATGGATTTAACCCAACTCCAGCCCACTTAAGTTTTGTAAAAACATTTTCTAAAAACCCCCTGCAGAAAGAGGCGCCCAGGAATTATTTTTATTTTAATCCTGTTTTTGAAAATAAACCCAAAGAAGCCAAAACGTCAAAAGGGAGAGGGGGCACCCATTCCATCTGTCTTTGCCTTGGTTTTTGTGCCCTAGGGGCACAATTCTAGCTCCAGCCCCTTCTCATCTTCCACCTCCTTCCATCTCCATTGAAGACATGGAGAAATGCTTGAGAACCAAGCATTCTACCTTGTCTCCCTTTCAATTCTTTTCATTTCTTTATCTTCCATGTTGTTTAATATCCATTGTTGCTTTGTTTTGCAGGTGCAGCAGAGGTGGGAAACACTTTTCTCGGGTGGAAGTGCGAAACACTTCAACGAGAAGGGACAGCTCTACCTCCATCCGGTCTTCTACGCCCCCCGATCGAGAATCAGTTCACATTTCATCTTCGGTGGATTTTCAACGTGTTTCAGCTGTAGGACATGGTACCATGGCATATTTCCAGCATCAACGAGGTCCCAAACGGTGCGAAGCCAAGCAAAGTCTGCTCTTCTCTTCATCCCCCCATTCTTCGGATCGCCCAAGAGGTAGGTCTTCTTCTATCTTCTCTTCTAGATAAAACCGAAAATGTGTGTGAGTTATGTGGGTGCGTTTTCTGTATTTTGTCAGCCTTAGTATAGATTTTGTTCGTGCAAAAGCCAGCATGTAGTGTGTTTAGATTTTGTGTTAGTGAAAATCATCTTTTTCAATCCAACGTTGGGAGTTTTTTTTTAGGTCTTTTTGGGTGTGTGCGTGTAATCCAATATTTGTTGTTGTGTGTCTGAGATTCCATCATGTTTTCCAGCAATAGTTAGGTTTGAAGATGTTTGGTTTAGTATTAGATTCTATAGACGTTTTCATACTGAATATCGTTTTTGGTTGCTTGAACATTTTATGGGTTTTTATGATTAGCGATTTATGTAGTTTAGATTAGTTGATTAGAACTAGTTGTAGCGTGTTTCCTGTTTAGTTTGCTGTAGATAGAAGATGTGTATTAGTTAAATTATTAAGTATATTTCAGTTATGTTAGCATGATAGTTAGTTTATGTAATCGTGATAATTCATGTTTTGCGTTTTGACATTAGCCGTGTGTAGTGTAGTTACCATTAGCATGTTTTCTGTCTTGGTTTCATTTCCAGCATGATTAGTGAGTTTATTCTATGTCTTTTTAGTTTAATTAGTTAGTCATAATCGTATGTTAGTCTAATTTAGATGTTTCGTTTGTGTGTCAATGTAGTCGTCTTCCCCATAGGTAGGTGTAAACACCCCAAATTTTCACTCACCTCCCCAACATTTCCACCAAACATCAACATCCAGCCTCTGAAATCGCTGGAGGGCAAAATGGACATTTTCTAAGCCCGAACCTTGCAAAAGTCCAAATTTCACCTGAAACTCTCAAAATTTCTCCAATTTTAACTCAGATGTTCAAAAATTTATTCCTGACAGGAGACAGACATCTCCAAAGTCTTGGTTCAAGATTCTATTGCATAAGACATGACATTGCATATCATTGCATGGGCATTTCAAATCACTGCACTGCACAGCATGTCATTTCGAGGTCCAGAACTCTTGATTTCAAAATTTTCAATCCAGATTAGAATTTCAACTCTTTTCAAAATTGATTTCAAAACCCTGGGTCTTCAAAGTTATCAATTCTTCCCATTTTACCCCCAGGACTCTGAATTTCAAAATATTTTCTCAGGAAAACGATCTGGATAGTTTTCAATATGGATTTCAGCCACTTCACCTCAGATTTTGCCCTTTTGACAATTTCAAATATCTTCCTTTTACAAAATTGCCCTACAGGGGCCAACTCTTTCCAAAAATTCCTGTTTTACCAATTAGTCCAAATTTTATGAAAATTCCAAAAAGAAGTTGTTGTTTTATCCTTATTTCAGTAAAGAAGCAATGTGGGATGCACCTCAGGTGGTGTCACACAAGCTTTTCTTTTGAAAATTTGAATTTTGAAAAACCCAAAAATATAGGAGCCTTGTCCCCTGGATTGGTGCCACTTGTCATTTTCTCTCTCCTCCCATCTACATGCCAAGTGTCAGTGTGGGGCTACCCTAAGAAGCCGCCACATGTCATCCTGTTTATCTGCCATGTGTCACCCTATCCATCCTGCGCCATGTGTCATTCCAAGATTACCAGGAGATGCCAAGTGTAATAGGTTGTCCTGTCTAGAAAAAGTGAAGCTTGTCTCCTCTGAGGTGGCGCCACTTGAAGTGTGTCTCCTGCAGGGGACACATGTCAACCTCTCCCTCCTTCTAGAAAAGTAGCCTGACACATGTCTCTCCCTACTTTTCTCAGAAAAGTAGGAGACACGTGTCACTCCTAGATTCCTCCAGAAAAAGTAAGCTTGTCTCCTCTGAGGTGGCGCCATCTGGAGTGTGTCTCCTGCAGAGGACACATGTCAAGCTCTCATTTCCTCAGAAAAAGCAAATGCCATGTGTCATTTCCTGCTCTCTTCAGAAAACTAGAATTCAAATATTCAAATCTCCTCATAGGTGGCGCAGATCCTGAACTTCTACCTTTTCCAGGTTGTCTGAGATGGCGCCACATGGCTGGGCCCTCCTCCTCTCCCCTTTGCCACGTGTCATTCTCTGCTTCTTTCAGAAAAAGCAGGTGACACATGTCTCCTTCTACCTCCTTCAGAAAAAGTAGAGGACACATGTCTTCTCCCTACTTTTCTCAGAAAAGTAGGAGACACATGTCACTCCTGGCTTTCTTCAGAAAAAGCAAACCATTCAAAATTTCAAACAAGGCCTAGGTGGCGCAAATCCAGAGCTCTGATTTTTCCAGATGGCCTAGGAGGGCGCCACATGTCCCTTCCCTCCTTTTCCTCCCTCTTGCCACATGGCATTGTAGGAGCCACCCTGAGGTGGGTGCCACATGTCCATCCCCCATTCCTCCAGGGCCAACCTCCATTTGAAATTCAAATTCTCCTCTGAAGTGGCGCCATTTGAGAAGGCCTCTCCAGACAGCTGACACTTGTCTGCCACATGTCCAGACCTCCTTGCATCAGAAAAGGTAGAAACCCCCCCTATGAGGTGGCGCATTTTGCTTCCTCCCTTCATGTTCTCCTGCCACATGGCATCGTAGGAGCCAATCTGAGGAAATGCCACATGTCAGCCCCTCCTTTCCTGCAGAAAAAGCAAAATTTCAAACATTTGAACTCCCCAGAGGTGGCGCCACATGGCATGCCCCTACTACTCCAACTTTACACCTCAGAACATCTTTTGAGGTGGCGTCATTCCAGGACTCCACTTGGCTCCATTTTTATTTTATATTTTATTTTTAATATGAGTAGCCCACCATGAGGTGGCGCCACCTGAGGACTCCCTACAAAAGGTGAGTTTGAAATTCAAATTCCAAGAGAGCACCCTCTGAGGTGGCGCCATCTGGGAGTTTCCTGCAGAGAAAATCAAGCAAAACAAAATTTTGAAAATTTTCAAATCCTGCTGAGGTGTCTCACCCACAAAATTTTCTTTTTTTTTATTTTCTCAAAAATCAAAATAGCCTCATGAGGTGGCGCCACCTGAGGGCTCCCTGCAAAAGACAAATTCGAATTTCAAACCCTCAGATAGCACCCCTTGAGATGGCGCCACATGGAGGGCTCAAATTGAGCCTGTTTGAAATTCAAAAATTTTCAGAAAATCTAAAAAAACAAGGCTCCACGCCCAGGAGAAGAGAGCATCTTTGGAGACCATTTTGTGAACTTGAAAATCCGACCTAGCCTCTTTAAAATCTGATGCTGAACTTTGGAAATCGTGCCCCCTTTGGCTCATTGGAGAAGGTGGAGTAAAGTTCGTGCAGTGGCCAATTCGATTCAAGCATAGGTCGATTTTGGTGAACCATCCGAAGCCCGGAGTGAAGGACGAAGGAAGCTCGTGATAGCCGCCCCTTTCAAGAGCTTCTACGCTGCGTAACGAAGCAAGGTGCACTTCTTTTCCCCTTGATGTAATTCCATAATCCAATTCGGGAGTCGTTTGAAGAAAGAGCTCATCCGAGAGATGGATTGAGCTATTCTCATAAAACAACATATATAAAACGTTTAATTATGCTTCCTTGATGATTTTTAACATTCATGTAGTTAGCTAGGTTTAATTTGCATTTTATTTCATTCATTTAGCACATTTCATGAATTAATTAGGATTAGTTTAGCATTTATTTCAACTCTGCTCATTTTCAGTAGGTCTCTGTTTTTGTCAGTCAGTCCACACGTCAGTTCATGCATTTGTTTTTTATTAAAAATCCTAAAAAAATCATGAAATGCGCCTTTAGGTGTCCCTGAAATTTTGCCAAAAATTCGGAGGCATTTGAATTTGTTTACTGCGGTAAACATTCAAAATGGCAAGTCGGATTTTGTTACCCGGGATGCGTTTTGAAAATCAATTTCCGACTTGTAAAATCGAGCTATCCCTCATAAAAGATCCGATTTTCGATCCGAAAGATGTTCTGAACTTGGGAGAATGTCTAATTTTTAATACGATTTTCTCAGATTTTTAAGATTTTTTTTAAAGTCTGAAACAAATCCGAGAGTTAGGGACACGTGTCAGCGCCTGATTTGGGCCTCTGAGATTTTGGATCGACTTAGGGCTATCGTTTCTCTTTGTGTATTGCTCCAAATCCAAAACTGTAAAATGTGAAAGTTATGTGCAAGGTGTCCTCTGTTTGCATCTGAAATCCTACGGTTTTTAGAACAGTGTAGATACCTGCTTCAGATTTTTCTTGTCAATCCCCTGTTTTGCTACATTTGTCTGTTCTGTTAGTTTAGGCAGGAATAGTAATATTTTTATCTGTGTTTCCGTTGATAAAATGCCAAAGTCATAAACATAAAAGTTGTTCATGTAGGTGTCGTGCATAGCTCTGATTAATTTCATAAATTTGCATGGCTATTTTATATTTTTTTTGTATTTTACATCAGATTAGGGTGATTTTTACCTCTGTCAGAACTAAATCCCTGTTTCTGAACTCACCATGGCTCAAATCCCGAGGCTGTAAAAACCATAAATGTTCCATTTCGGGTCTTTTAGCAGTCTGCAAAATATCAGAAGTTTTAATGGTGTAAATCTTGCATTATCATGTTAAGCATTGCATTTGGTTCGGATCCATAGGCAAAATCCACCATTTTAGGACTTTCTTTGAATTGTAGCATTTAAATCATATCATTTCGTGATTTTTAGCATTCTAGGCTATTTATCAGAGTAAGTAGATGCTTCATACCGAATTTGGTGTAATTTGGAATCCATTTGAGGTTCGGATTAGCCATAATACCAAAACAGGGTCGCGCAGGACCCAGATCCAAGCGAAAAACAAGCGAAATTCATTATGTTGGATAAATTACAAAATGTCAAATTCTGATTTTACAGTTCTAATGTGTTTAGCAGCATGTCATCATGTCTCTTACTGCATTTCATCATCATTTGATTCAATTTGAATTTCGAAATCTCAGTTTTACCAAGTTTTCCTTCAAAAAACCCTGATTTTAAAGGCGTAACTTTAATTTTAGGGGTATTTTGGTCATTTTGACCACCAATTCCGAATTTCAAACTATTTTCTACTGAATTTCCTGCATTCACATCATTTCAAATATCAAGGAAGCATGAGAATAGGGTTTATATCCAATTAAATCTAATAATTTCATAATATTATTGGAAAATCTTGGAAAAACCCACATATTTGAGCTAACCCAATTTCAAGTTTGGCAGGAACAATCAAAAGAAGGAGCTGAAGTCTGCAAATTTCTTTTATTTCCTTTATTTAAGTGATGTAATAATGTAAATTTTGGAATAAGAGAGTTAATTTCCTGCTTAGACTAGGATGCATATCATATAGTTTAAATTTATGCAATATCCTGATTATATGATTCATGCATTTTATTTCAAAAGCACTATGGATGTTCACGAATGGCACGTGCACAAACTCTTAGGGAGTTGATGGACTCGGTGGGATCCATATTTACGGCCCTAGTCGGAATATGGACGAGACCCAGATCCATCATCTTTCTACTAGTCACATAGAGCCTACACTCTTAGGCTATCTTAAAATGCACATCATATTTCCAAAGTTTTCAAAATCATGTGCATCAAATCAACTAAGTTCTGAACATATTCATGGCCACAGTCAGAATATGTGAAGGATTTATTTGGACTTAATGCACATTTTCCAACCAATTCCTCAGAAAATCTTTTCAAAGGGCATTCATTTACTCATGTCATTTGCATCATGAAATCATTGATTTTCTCAAGATTTTCTCAAGAAAACTTTATTCTCAAGAAATCGATTTCTCAAGAAACTCTAAGGATTTTTCAAAATCGGTTTTCCAAAGACAAGTTTTTCCACAGTTTTCCCTGGAAAATGATATTTTCTTAAGAGATTCAAAAGAGTTTTCCAATCTTTCTCCAAGATCAAAATCGATTTCCAAGTATTTCAAGGGTAAAAATTCCTAGGATTTCAATTTCCCAAGTTTTGAATTTCCTTCCCCAATGAGTTTTCCTATAAATTTTCCATTATTTTCCTAAGAAAACTCTCAAAGCCCAAGTTTTCCTAAGAAGTATTTCTCTTTTCAAATGTTCACCTTTTTCTCAAGAATCACTTCTATTTTCCCAGAATTTTCAACCATTCATGATTTTCCCAAGTCTTTATGAACTTTCTCATGATTTCAAAAACCCTTTTTCATCTGAGTTTTCTGAGAAATTGATTTCCATCTTTTTCCTGAGAGATTCTTTTCAACTCCAAATACTTTCTAAGCATACATCATGTTTTCTCAAGCTGCATTTTCCAAAATCTCATAGCACATGTCTGAATTCTCTGTGCATTTAGGATAGAACACAATTTTGATAATTTCACTAAGTCAAGCACAATTTTGGTCCTTGGTTCGATTACCCCTGTTAAAGGCGGCAGGAACGGTCGAACCTCGTACCGACAGGTCGAGCCCCATCCCATGGATTTTCCTGCAATTTTCAAAATGGAGGCGAGTATTTCAAAACAATTTCCAAAATCCAGTCAAGTTTGAAGCGCGAAAGCGTTTCCCTCTCTCTCTTCCGCAAGGAAGGGAAGACGGGGAAAAATTTCGCGACGATAACAGTAGGGCGGCCATTAGAGGGCCAGCTAGGTTGCATGTTTCAGTTATTAGGTCATTAGGTTTTCGGAAATTAGAATTAAAATGTCTTGGTGCAATGTATTTCGTTTTATGTAATTTAGCATTAATTGAGTAAATTCGAATTGTGTGTAGGAATTAAATTAGATAGAATTACTAATCTTGTTTTTAGAGTAGCATTAACTTCGTATTGTGATTTGCGTGTAGTAATTAATATAGTTAGATTTCTTTCAATTCGTGATGTAGGTATTTCATATTTGATTTTAGCTTTAAGTCATAGGTTAGAGTAATTACAATTCTCGATTTTCATTTTAGTTAATTTAGCATTAGTTTAGTATTTTGATTTTTGTGTAGTGTTCAATTCAATAGACTTTCCAAATTCGTGATTTCTTATGCATACCCTTTGTTTGATTTGTATATATGTTAAGTTAGTTAGATTAATTGTAGTTTAGCATAGTAAAATAATTAGATGGAGTTGAAATTTAGGAGGGCAATATGGTCCTTCAAGTGTAAATCCGATTTTGGTATGAATACATCTCCTCCCAATTCGTGGCTAGTATTTAAGAAGATTATATTTCTCAATCCAATCATAAATGCATTCTCCTTTCCAATGGGGAACCCTTTGGAATTCCAAAGACCTTTTAAAGAGGGTTACACGATTTTCGGAAAACCTTTGGAATTCCAAAGGTCCTTCTAATTATGTCTACACGTTTTTTGGGGAAAGATTTGAAATTCTAAATGTGTATTTAAAGCTAACCCAAAAACGTGTAGAGGTCTTTGAAGAAGGTTTTCAAAAAAGGATCTTTAGCTTTTAATGCCTTGGGAAATGTTTTCAAGAAGATTTAATGCTTGGAATTTCAAAAGGTTTTCTAAAATAGTTCACACGAATTGGGAAGGTTAATTAAGAATGCTATTTATTGTATTCAACCCCAAAAATTCGTGGAATGTGATTTTGGAAAGGATTTCAAAATAAATGAGTTGCTTTTAATGCCAATATGGAAAAACGTGTGAAGCAATAGGCTGGACGGTTTTTGAAGATTATCCTTTTCCAAAGTGTAATTAAGGCAAGAAAAGGAGGAGTTGGTTTCATACCAAATTCGTGGTTTCTTATTTATAGCCCTATTTAGTATTGTCTTAGTTAGGAGTTAGCATTAATTAGGTGTTAATGAATTAATTTAGGTAGTAATAGTTTAGATTTTGTAAAATCGTGTAAGGCTAGTTAGGTATGTATTGACTTTAGTTATATTGCATGTAGGGATGTTAATTAGGTAGATTAATTAGATGTTAACTAACTTAGTAAGTTGTGTATTAGGATTAGTTGGTCAAAATCGTGTATGTTTAGGTATTAACATTAGGTTGCATTTAATTTAGGAATTAATTAGTAGATTAACCCTAAGTAGATAACTATAGTTAGTTGTTAACCTAGTAGTAAACTTAGGTGGCGTGGACCCTATTCAAGCATATCCAAAACCACCACCTAGTTCCTCCATTAATTCTAGTTAATTAGACTAACCCTAGGTAGTTAACTTTAGTTAATCACTAACATAGATAGATAGTTAATATAAACCTTAGTTAGTAACTGAACCAAAACCCTAACTAATCGTAGTTAATACTTAACCCTAGGTAGTCAAACCCTAGTTAAGCCTACTAACCACAACCGACCCCTAGTTGAACTTTAGCCATCTTAGTTAGTTAACCCTAACCTTAGTTAAACCATCTTAACCCTAACCGACATTTGTCAACCCATAGGAACCTTAGCCTACTTAACCCTAGTTAGAAGCCAACCTTAGGGTAGCGTGTAATCTAATGCCATATCCTTAACCGACCCCCTATTCTAAACCTTAACCGACCCTTAGTTAACTATAGTTAGTTATTAACCTATAGTCGACCCTAGATAAACCTTAATCAACCTTAGTTAGGAACTAACCGACCCCTACTAACTCTAGTTGAGTTAAACCCTAGTTAACCTTAGATAGATAACCCTTGTTACTAGTTAGAATCTAACCCTAGTTAGTTTAACCGTAGATTAGTAATTGCTTTATTAGGTTAGAATTAACATTAGATTAATTAGTTCATTAGGTAATCATGTTAGCTAGAGTATGTTAGATTTAGTTAGATTTGTCATTTAGGTTAGATAGTTAAGTTAGTTAGTGATATTAGATACTATACATTATGTTTAATTAGGGTTTATATTCAGTTAGATATCTTATTTAGAGTATTAGTGAGTTTAGGTTAGGTTATTTCTTAGATTTTATAACTTAGTTTAATTGGTATTGTTTGCTGTAGTTTAACAGTAGGTTAGGTTCAGTTAGGACTGTTTTTGTACGTGGTTCAATGTCCAAATGTCAATTGTGGATTCAAAGGGATGAATAGTGCACTGAACCAAAACCCTAATTTTTACCCGATCGTGCAATAGCTAGTTCATGTGGATTTTTCGTGATTTTTCTAGATATTATTTTTCTATTTTCCACAATGGTGTGTTAACTGTCTGTAGACCAAATTTCAGCTCGATCCGAGTTGATTTGGTCTGGTTTTTAAGCGTATTATGAAAACAGCTTTTTCTGATTTTGAAATTTCGGGTCCAGCGATTTCCCAAATTATCCTGATTTTGAAACGCTTCTTTCTGAAGATCCAGAACGTATTTTTTACTTATGTAAAATGTGTCATCTTCTTGGATCTGTCTTTTACAGAATAGAAGTGATTTGACTAATTTTGGAATTCGTTTGACCCCTCAAACAGTCGTTTTGCGAAAAGCTGTCAGAATCCATTTTTGCCTTCTTTAGGGACAAAACAGTATTTTACTTATTTGTCTGATTTCGTGTAGTTTTACTGTTTTCTAACAGTGTAGTTAGTATATTAACAGTATTTATAGTAATTAGAGTTATTTAGTTTAGTTAGTTTACTTAGTTAGTATAATTTTAGTTTTAGATATTTAAATTAACTGTAGTTTAATGTAGAAATAGTTTAGAATTATTATTAGATGTAATTTAGATGATTTTTTGATTTAGTTACTGACTTTTTGTTTTTATTATGTAGGTTGTTAAGTTAGAACAGGTTAACAGATGCAATTCAATTGTGATGTGCGACTGCACTTGATGTGAAAAGACAAAAATGCCCCTGGAGACCTGCTGAAGACTTAGTCGCCTATTGTAGTTTATTTTCATAGTTAGAATGTTATTTAATGTAACTTGTAAACATTGACATAGATTGTAAACTTTTTATGTTAATAAAATGTTATTTTAGAATTAATTCAGAAATATCCCGTTCCCTGTGGATTCGACCGTACTCGCCACTTCGGTGGAAAGTCGGTTTTTATATCTTTGGTTGACGATTTTCCATGCATGTCATTGAAAAATATTGTTTTAAAAAAATATCAACTCCAAAAGTGCAACCAAATTTTGGCGCCGTTGCCGGGGTACGGCGATATATTATGAATATTTCTGAGATATCATTTTATTAATATATGTGTTTAGTTTAGTTTAGTTTGTTTTAATTGTTTTAGTTAGTATAGAATTAACATAGTTAGAAAAATATAGGGTTCATTTGCTGTTTTTGATAAGATTCACTGAATTCCATGCTTCAATGATATATTAAACAGTCGAGTCTTAGAGAATGCAGTGTTGATTCCTGTATTTATTGATTTTCTGATTTAGAATAGCTTATCTTTTATTTCATAGAGTAATTAACTTAGTTTAACATTGTTAACATAGTTGCATAGTTTAATTAGATAGCTTTAACATAGTTTAAAATAGTTTAGTTGTTTAACTCTCTGATTTAGAGTAGATGTTTTTATTTCATAGAATAATTAGATTATTTTAGCATAGGCTAACATAGAGAAATTGCTAACTTGCTGATTTAGATTTGATTGATTATCATAGTTTAATTCTAACATAGGTTAGTTGCTACTTTGTTCATTGTTTTATTGATTTAGATGTAGATTATTCTAACATAGTTAGTGGTTTTATATATTAATGTTTTATATTATTTAAGATGTATCATATGTACATTAAAATAAAGTAGTTAGTATTCATGTATTTTATTTTGAATTTTGTTTTAATTTCATTTTGAATTTCATTGTTTACATGTATGAACATCTGATCCATCAATGTGTGAGTTCAAGTAAATCGGATATGAAGAAGCCTTCAAGAGTAGATCATTGACCAAATGAGCAGAAAACTATGCATTTGTACATGCATAGTGGTAGTGCAGAGTCCAGTCAATCTACAACTCCACAGGGTCGAGTAGGCCAGGTTGTATCAATCCTTTCTCCTTATTCATTTTATTGTTCTATAGTGTGCATCTGCATTGCATATTTGCATTATTCTGTATGCCACTAGGGATAGTGTCATTCAAGCATGGGGGGATGGTTTAGATGCACAAATTTTTAAAAAATTTCTTTATGTCTGTTTGCTTGAAACTCATAAAAGTAGGTCTTTTGAGAATAATTTGTAGCATTTATGATTGTTTATCTGCATGATCTGGCAAGTTAGAAATGTACAAGCCCCATGTAAAATATTTTTTTTCTCATCTGATTTAAATAGAGTAGTTGTGTATGAAATAGTTAAAGAAAAGATAGTATTTGATATGTTATAAAGTTTTGAATCACTGTAATATAAGTATGCACAGTGTGTTTTATGAGAAAAATGAGCAATTGAATGATGTTTTTGAAAAATGAGCTTAATAGAATAGAATAAAAATGAGCTTAAGTTAGAACAGGTTAACAGATGCAATTCAATTATGATGTGTGACTGCACTTGATGTGAAAAGACAGAAATGCCCCTGGAGACCTACTGAAGACTTAGTCGCCTATTGTAGTTTATTTTCATAGTTAGAATGTTATTTAATGTAACTTGTAAACATTGACATAGATTGTAAACTTTTTATGTTAATAAAATGTTATTTTAGAATTAATTCAGAAATATCCCGTTCCCTGTGGATTCGACCCGTACTCGCCACTTCGGTGGAAAGTCGGTTTTTATATCTTTGGTTGACGATTTCCCATGCATGTCATTGAAAAATATTGTTTTAAAAAAATATCAACTCCAAAAGTGCAACCAGATGACATGACCAACCACAAGAGAAACTTACACCTATCGTCCAAACCAAACCAATCCTTTATTGAAATTCTGAGAAATAAGTCTAGAGACAATTGCATAAAAGAATTATTCAGAGTGCAGTAACAATTAAATAAACGAAAACAAAACAAAAGTAGAGCCTTGATGTTCATCTGTAATTTGTCTAGCAAGTGTGTGACACTCATGACTTTCTTAGACGTCAGTCGCTTCACTGATTTCCTGCTCTTGCAAAAAACTATAAAAAGAGGGAGTCAGAAATTCGAAGAATTTTGCGTACATATCCCTCTAATGAAAATAAGTGAGCATAAAGAACATAGGTACAATTTTATACAATTTTTCAAAGGAATGCACTTATGACAATTACCTAATCCAATTTAAGCATTCATGCAACATTTATTAAGTATACAAGAACCTTAATCAACAACAGGTATTTCAATTTAAGTAAGCAAGGTATTCCACATACATTAAAAATTAACCATCACCCATCCAACACATATAACATTTAAGGAAAGAAGTAAAATATACATGTCCTAATGCATAACAGGATTATGCATGATTTATGTGCTATGTATGAACACCTTATTGTCTTTTGTTAAAATTTTACTTTTCATATGCATGTCCTATTAAATGCATACAATTTAGGTTTCTCTTTTTAATTACCATCGCCCGCCGATACACCCAACGGGTACAATCTCCGAGGTCAAGTTTGGTTTTCAGGGTAACTTAGTACACACATTTATATTTTATTACTGGGTTCCAAACTTAGCCCTCGACCGAATCACTTTTAGAACATTAGACATCCACATCTAATGTCGGAGACACAAGGGACACCCCACGCCCATAAGTGTCACTTCCTAGGTACCATAAACAATCACAGCTGTGACAAACACACCACCCCCAGGTAAAGTGGCAGACTCTCCCTAAAACTGTGGTCAAGAGAAAGAACCTTAATACCGGGTTCAGAGGACAAAAGAATAAAGCACACAGAGTTTTTGTATCCTCACAGTCTCTCCAAGACCGCATCTCTAAGATTTTCATTCTCCAGATGGAAGATCCTAAAACATATGTTACACTGTTCTTATTTCTTATATTTTTATTAAAGTCAATTCTTTAAGTTTGTAACACCATATGCAAAAGTAAAGTGAAAACCCGCATTCTTCCTTTCGGGGGCCCTTACGGGGACTGCAGCTCGTGAGGACAACAGGAACAGTGTAGAAGAGTGCCATACCAACTTATATGGTTTAATTGATGCAATTAAGTAAAACAACCAAGTCCACGACTCTTCGGGCCGGTGATGATCCATTAGGCCATCGATGCATCACACAACAAAACTAAAGTGATGTGTTATATAACATCAAACTATTGTGCCAAATGCACGTGCACCCATATAAGACAAAGTCAATCATAATCATGTAATTTCCCACCTCACATGCATTTTTGTCATGTGTATTTCCTACATCCATACACACGTATCCATGTCAAGGCATACTCCCTGTGTGTGTGTGCACGTGAACAAAATTGTTTATTATGCATGTCCATGGTAAGTGAAACCCCAATCATTTAGCATTTCCATTCACCTGTATGCAAAGAGCCAAGTCTAACACGATGAGCTAGTATTATGAAAAATTAAAGTGCTAAGCTAAGCTTCCATATGAGCCATACTATACATGAACATAGATTCAATCGACCTGTCATTTGTCCACAAGCCTGGATAGTCAAGGAAATAGCATTTATCATATTTTACTTTGTAAAAATATAGTCCAACACCAGTCGGCTGGGCTTGGCAGGGTACCACACAACCCATGATGGGCCTGTGCATCATTGCCATGGCCTGGCAGTCAATTGAGTGCCCCTCGGCTGGCTGCCAGCCGGCCTGAGCCATTCAACAACAAAAGGGTTAATGTCGTTTGATTGTTCTTTTTTTTTATAATTAGAAAGAAGAAAAAGAAAGACAAACAAAAGGGTATTTTGCCAAGTAACTAAAAGTTCAGACAAGCTACAATAGACAGATGAAACACCTCTCATTATACAGATCTCTCATGATCTTATGCTCTACTTCCACTCAATAATTATGACAAAACAAAAATACTAAAATTGTAAAAAACTACATAATGTTCAGAATAACTGGCTAACGCTAGTCAAAAGTAGACATTTCAACTAGCAATTCTTTTGTCATTAAAAGATGAGCGGTCAAATTTCTGCATCAACACCTTTCTGTTTATGTTCATCTAAACATAATTGGCAACTTTTGTAAGATTTTACTTGTGTAATTTGAGAGTTGTGAATCATTCTAAGCCGAGGCTTTCATACATCATCCGGAAGGTTATTGAACTCAACCCTCACTCTTTGTCATCCAACTTTTAAAGAGAGGTTAAATTAATAAACCCAAAGAAATATATCAACAAATATAATAATCTAATGTTCACATAAAATTATGCCTGGACACTACTCAATTCTCAGAAGCTTTCGCAGGACACATTTAATTGGCAAAATTACTCACCAGAAGCAACACAAAAATTCCAAGGAAAAGAAAAACAAGCAATCCGAAAGGTGATCCCTATAACAATTATGTTTAAGAGAATCTAACCTCATTATTATCTCCTGATGCAACCGCTCGAATCAAAAAGTCCTGGGACTGGGTCTACCACTCAGCCCAGCCGACTCCATCAGTTGGGGCTGACGCTTCTGGGACCCAACCGACTGTGGGTCAGCTGGTCCAACAGTAAACCAAAAACAGGAACGTACATGTTCCCCCTTCAAAAAATTTCTTTTTTTTTTATTGTTTGGGCATGACCCAGCCACCTAATCGGCTGAGCCTGCCGTGAAATCGATCCACCCTATTCTTCATCTTCTTCCCAGGGGTCCCATCCAAAGAAAAACAACACAAAATTGAACCGGGGTTCGATTTCTCATTTATTTTCACAAGAGGGTACCTGTACCTCTGTCCGGCGTTAGATGGCTGCTGTAACCGCGTGAGGTTGATCCTGCCAACCCCGATTGCTCACTATGAGGGGTTGATATTGCCGCCTCTGGTGACCCTGTTGTCAAACAAGGGGGTGCATCCCCTTCACATCGTACGCACGAGAGAGGGAGAGAGAGAGAGAGAGAGAGAGAGAGAGAGAGAGAGAGAGAGAGAGAGAGAGAGAGAGAGAGAACGAGATTCAGGATCCCCTATTTGAAGAAGGGGAGCCCCCGAAAAGTAAGGAAGGGATAGGTTTCTTCCCCTTTCTCTTTGGCAGTGTCGCACGACCCCACCCCCCTGCTTCTGTTGTGTTAGGGTTCTTTCAGAACCCTAACCGCCTCCTCCCCTTTGTTTTTATCGGGCAGACCCATCCTTTTTACTAACCTTTTTTTTTTGTTACACAGGGCGCGGCCTGGGTCTGAACCCGGGACCCGGTAATCGACCTCAGTTGGGTTCGCGTCTTACCCTTTTATATGGATCCACAAGTTAGATCCAACTGTGGATCCTCGTATTAAGTTTATATATATATATATATATATATATATATATATATATATATATATATATATATATATATATATATATATATTTGTTTGTTTTAAATATTTATTATTATTGTTAGTATAAATGTGGATGATATCATTTTTATATGAATGCCCCTTTATGGGTCCTAGATCCGAAATGTGGATCTCAGGCCCAAATTTGCAAATTTCAAAATATTTTATTATATATAAAAAAAATATAATGGCGAAAACTTACAGTTTTTATAGCAAAGATTTAGAACATACCACCTAGACCACACGGTAGTCTGGCCTCCTATGACTGAAGGCTGAGGACCAATGGAGATGCCTAGCTCTCCAAAGCAACTACAGTTATCTGGTCATGTGTACCACCACTCTCTCCAGAGTGATTTTAGGTTTGAATGAGTCGTGGGTGTTATTTAATTATTAGGCTCATGAATTAATTTTAAGTACTCTTAATACACGAGCTCGCTAGCCCAATCTTCACTCGAGGAGATTATATAAAACAAGGTTGTTTTAACCCATTCAAACAACTCGAAGTTCAAACCCCATCTTTGGATGACTTTGAGCATGACCTCCTTGAAGCAATTATGTGATTATATGCATGGTTGTCCAATCTTTTATTTTCTTGGTGCTTCGCAGGCACCCATGGGTCTCACTCATAAGTCGTGTTCATGCTCATACCACACATTCTTTATTATCATGTATACATCACATCATATGCGTACATGCCTACACATAGGTTGCATACACCCTTCAATTATAATCATGCCCCAATAGACAAACAACATGTACATCCATTTATTTTCCATTGTTCATGCCTTATGATGCATAGTGCTCATTAACATATTTAATATATACATTGTTATCAATCATGATTGAACATGCAATGCATTCAGTTAACATACTTATCAATCCATAATCAAGTTTAAGCATCCATAATCATGCTGCAATAATATAGAAAATGACTAGGTATTAACACATGTTAATTATGTAATTCAGGTCACTATTAACCTAATTTTGAAAAATCCATCGAGACTCACATGGATCTAAGTTAACTCTCAAAATTTAACTGGAGTTGCCCGAACATATCAGAGACACAACCCAAAAAACAAAATATTAAAATCAATTATAATAAAATAAAAAAAAATTCTGAGACTGAACCCTGTTAAGAAAATTTTATAGACTGGTTTCTGTAATCTACAAAAAAATCCTCCAACTTTTAAAATTTTTCTGGGACCTACTGTTAACTCTTTTTGCAAAACCCTTTTTACTGAGTCTTCCTCTATATATGGGGACTCTCACCCAGATTTTTCACATAATTAAATAAGCAGTTTTGAATTAGTTTTCTTGACTATCAAAATAATTGGTTAGAACAACCCTGTAACTAGAGCTAGAAAATAGTGCTCTATTACAGAGGACATAATTATCTCAAAACAGACTCAACTTGGACAAATTAAGAGGCTACAAGACCGAGATATATAGAATATCTTATTATTTTTATTTTATTTTTCTGATTCGTATGCTAGGAGATATAGATTTTTTTCTAAAACTTATCATGTTAAAAATCTGACAGTTTCACAATCAGTCTTGCTGTCAGGGCAGAAAACTTATGCTCTGTTGCAGAGGTCATTTTGGCCCCAAAACTTACTCAAATAAGGACTTTAAAATTAATCCCCAGATGTGTAGTATATGATAGTATCCTTATTTGTATTTATTTGACTCGTATTTACTGAGTTATAGAATTTTTTCCAAAATATATCAAGTACGAAATATGAATAACATAACAGAAATTTAAATATACAAATCCTTCATTAATCAATATTAAGCATGACACAAAATCTAATTTAACATGCTTATTACTTAAACTAACATGATCATAGTATAATACAACCATTAATCATAAATTTTTGATGCTAAACTACATGATTTTGAGCACTAATCATTCATGATTCATGAAAATAGCACGTAAGATTTGATTTAGGTATGCTTCTTAACAAAATCTTAATCAAACAAATCATATAATCAATCAAACACCATTCACATACTAACATGGTTTGTAATAATGAATTTAAAGATCTAAATAACCTAACTACAATCTTTTTGCATGGATTAAAATACAAATTAAAACACATAAACTGATTTCATTAGAACCCCTTTTCTAAAAATTGTTTTTCACAAAATACTTTGATGATGTATTTTTTTCCAAAATATTTTTTAAAACTTATGAAAACTGAAATTTTCAATCATTCTAAGGTCTGTTCCACCTTAGATCAGATCTGAAAATTGGTCATATGCATAATTCATGTGATAGGATCAATTTACACCTATGTAATAGGTGACCTACCAAGTTCGGGTTTTTGAATCAGTGAAATTGTATGCTCTCTGGCTTCAAAATCGGGTAAAGCTCTCCTTTTCTTCACATATCCCTTTGTTGTGCAGGTACTAGCTGATTCAGACCTCCACAATATTGAAGAAGATGGAGATGAAGAGGAGAGGCTAGAAGGTTTCCTTATTCTCTCTCTCTCTCACAATCCCTCTCTTTTTCACAATCTCTCTCTCTCTCTTCTCACAATGGCTAAGTAAGGGTTTCTAAAACCCTTGCTTAGCTTTTTGATTTAAGGAGGAAGGATGGTGGGTCATGCCCCCCTCTTCTTTCCATATTTTTACCAAAACCCAAGGCAAGAATACTTGCCTTATTGCTTGTGTTTGTTTTTTTTTCTTCCTTTTTATTTTTTTCTAGCTTGGCTCGAGGTAGGGACACCCCATGTAGTTCCTTCCCAGCCCCTAGCTTGGCTGGCTAGATTCCTTTGACTCTTGGCTCAAGCCAAGTTAAGGCTTACCACTTTTTTGGTAAGTTTTGACTTGGCCCAATTTTTTTTTTCAAAACTTTTTTTAAAATTTTCTTTTCTTATTTTGACTTGGACTTTGCTTTATGGAAAGCAAGTCCAACAAGGGTATGGGACCACCTAGGGGACTTCCCACCCCTAACTTTCAAAATAATTAATTAATTATTAATTTCTAAGAACCCTAAATCATGCCTATGGGGTTTTAAAATTTCAAATTAATCCCAAATGCAAATCAAACTCAAATGTAAAATTCAAATTTGTTTCAAATTCAAATCCACATCAAATTTACCTACATTTCATTCAAATTCTATTTTGTTCTAATTTATATGAAATTATCCATATTCTTTATTTATTAAAATAATTGCCAAAAAAATTTGGGTATTACTATGGGTTCTTAATTTAAGCACACTACAAGAAAAATGCTAATTAGCGACGGATTTTTTCTGTCACAAATTTACGACGGATTAGAGAGAGAAAACTATCCGTTGCTAAAATGCAAAATATTTGTGAAATTAGCAACATAACAAATTTCATCGTGAATCCGTCGCTAATTAGCGACGAATTTTTTTCCATCACTAATTAGCGACAAAATTTTTTCGTCGCTAATTTTGTCGCTATTTTTCGATAAAAAATGAAGCGCGAAATTCTCCCTTCCTTTCTCTTTCTCTCTCTAATTACCCCCAAATTACCTTCTTCTCTTTCCCTTTCATCTGAACACCAGCCATCACCGACACCCCTCTTCTTCACATCTTCCTCACCTTCTTTTTCTTCTTCCCTTTCTTTCTTCTTCTCTCTTCTCTGGTCGGAGGACTTTTTCAGTTGCCGAAAAACCGCTTTCGCATGGCCTGAGACCTCGTCAGAGAACCAAATTTGCTTCGTTATGGCGGTCGTGGATTCGAAGTCTCCGACGGAAGGGAAGGTGTGGAATCTCTGCCGAATGCCGTTCTGGCAATCAGGAGCGATGTCCTCCTCCTCGTCTTCTTCGCAGAACACTTTGCAGAAGGGAGGACTCTTCGTTGCATATAGTTGAGATTTTTGTGTTGTGCTTTACTTTTCTGTCATCCTCTCCTTTCTTCTTTGATCTGGGAACCCAAAGGGACACTCGGCTCCTTAAATGGGAGGCCTTGTTCGGGTAGAGTTCGAGGTGGGAGTTGCAGATCTAGGGTGGTCTTGAAATTGTTTTCTACAGAGATTAGGGTTTGCGGATGGCATTGGCCCAGGTTGTCTCATCTTCCTCTTCTTCTCGCAAGCAGGGCCATCTTGAAGCTGGGAAACAGTGGGTAAGTCGTTGATTCCTTTGTATCCTACATTCTCATTGTGTCTTGGATGGAATCATTTTATGCCTAGTATTTTTTCAAATCTTGGGCGCCTATCATTCGTTCAATTCGATATGTGATATTTGATCTCCCTTGATTTGTTGATTCATGTCATCCTTTTTCATGCTTCCCAAATCGATGCTCGATGGAGATCATAATTCAGACCGATTCAATTGGTGTCTCATTTTGATTAACCATGTCTTGAATTATCAGATGTGCTTGCATTCTGTCTGTGCCTTTTCTTTTGATGTCACTGTTTTGAAATAGACGGATAGAAAAAAAAAGGAGCTCTTCTTCGTGTTTCATGCATGCGGTATTCCGTCGAATGCCTTCCCTCTGATGCCAAGTTGGTTTTGTATTCCCAGCTAGAGGAATTCTGCAAGAAAAAAGTAGAAGGCTGGGCTAAAAAGGTGTCTCCTGGTGGTCAGTTGCCGCTGGCTGATGTTGCCAACACCATACATGATCAATTGCCTCTAGAAAGCCAGCCATCTAAGGTACTTGGTATTGACCATGCAACCGGTGAAGCCTTGAGCAACGAAAATTCCTTATTAGAAATGTCTTTTTGCTTTTTTCTCTTTTTCTTTAACAACTTATTGTTTTCTTTATCTTTAGTTTCTTGTGGCATTTCTTTTACTTTGATTTTGAGCATTCCCATGCACTTGTTCTTAGGTAGTTTGTTTACTTGCACTCTTCTATGCTGCAAAGTTTATTCAAATCTTTGACATGGGGCAATCAAGACAGTTTATTCTTTTTAGGTACAATATTTGCATTCATTTTTCAAAATGAAAATTAAAAAGTATCCTCTATTACATTTTGAAAAAATGTGTTTGATGTTTTCTTTTTCCTCCTAACAAAAGACCCAATGTACACCTAAAAGTGACTACATATTTTTAAAAATGTCATGATCTTTTAGGGTGTTTTCATCATTTCAATCAGTTGATTGTTGCTAACATTAATGTGAATGCTTTAAAGTTAGATTTAACATATATCCAAAACCCATTTTCAACAAACTAT
This sequence comes from Nuphar pumila, assembly GCF_984573655.1. Classification (NCBI taxonomy): domain Eukaryota; kingdom Viridiplantae; phylum Streptophyta; class Magnoliopsida; order Nymphaeales; family Nymphaeaceae; genus Nuphar; species Nuphar pumila. Next base: position 56,453,512 of record NC_143250.1, on the reverse strand, counting down.
GCAAAAAGACCCCCTAATTCTACATAATATAATGAAGATAACATATACCTATATGATTAACAACTTGATTTACTTTCATCATAGGAATGTTGCTTTTGCTAATTCAGATAAGATTAGGCCATCGATTTCAGATATCTTTACTCTTTCTTGTTTCTTTTCTTGGCTTTCCTAAGGTTATAGAGCATAATCCTTATGACCGCAAGGCAGATGTTTTCAGTTTTGGGATTGTGCTATGGGAGCTATTGACAGGAAAGGTAAAATCATTTTAAAAGTAATTAATTTACATGCTAGCTTTAGAATGCCTCTTTGCAGTTTGTATAGGCCTTCTATTAGATATTTACATGAAGCTTTCCAGAATTGGATGCTTAGCAAATTGTGATATGGTTTTCAGCTTCCATATGAGTACTTAACCCCATTGCAAGCGGCTGCAGGTGTAGTGCAAAAGGTATTTCTGTTCTAACCATTTTCATATGCTTATCATTTATTGAGCTTTTAGATGAATACATAATCATGCCTTCTTGCACCTGTTTTAATTGTCTAAGGTTGATCTTTTGATTTCTTTCATTTGTTCATCAGGGTCATAAAATGCCTGACATGTGTGCACGCCCCACTAACATGCACAAATGCACACACACACAAGTACACATGCGAATGCATGCAAAACATGTGTACACACACACACAAGTTATCTAAGATATTTTTGTTTCTACTCAAAACCTGTGTATCTAGAAAATTGTATTGTGTTGCTGATTATAAGTTCTCTTAGTGTACCAGTAGCTATTGAACTCAAATTTTGTACATAGATCTGACTGAATTGGAGAACTTTAGATGGAACTTTGATGCCTTCTATGCATAGATGATTGTATCAATGAGTGAGAGCATAGTAAATTCAAAGCCATGTTGGTGTTCACTTGTCTTGCATAATAGGCTTTTTGGAACATTTTTTGTACTTTGACATCCTTCCACTATTGTAAATTATGACGATGGCTCTTGTTATTTCCCTCTTTTTTTTCCCTGATCATAGTATATGTTGTGATTTTATTACACTAGGATGCACTGAATAGGGTGGAGAATGTTGGCCATCTATTCAAAATTGCATCCATATACTCCTAAAAGATCTAGAAAACTATACTCTTCAGAGTCAATGTTTCTCAAGTCCTTTAGAACACATATAAGCATGATTGAATCAATATGAAAGTTTTTTGACAACCTTATAATACATATATGCATGATTGAATCAATATGAAAGTTTTTTTACAACCTTAGAACACATATATGCATGATTGAATCACTATAAAAGTTTTTTGACAACCTTAGAACACATATAAGCATGATTTCATCGCTATGAAACTGTTTTACTGCCTTATAGCACATATATGCATGATTGAATCATTATGAATTTTTTTTATTGCCTTAGAACACATATATGCATGATTGAATCACTATGAAAGTTTTTTGTCTGCCTTAGAACACATATGAGCATGATTGAATCACTATGAAAGTTTTTTGGCAACCTTAGAACACATATGAGCCTGATATTAGCATATATGAAAGTTTTTTTACTACCTTATAACACATATATGCATGATTGAATCAATATTAAAGTTTTTTGACAACCTTAGAACACATATATGCATGATTGTGATACATAACACATTTATTTGACAGCCTTATAAACCATATATGCATGCGTGAATCACTGTGACATTTCTTGACAATCTTAGAACACATATTTGCATGATTGAATCACTATGAAAGTTTTTTTACTGCCTTATAACACATATATGCATGATTGAATCAATATGAAAGTTTTTTGACAACCTTAGAACACATATATGCTTGATTGAATCACTATGAAAGTTTTTTGACAACCTTATAACACATACAAGCATGCTTTCATCACTATGAAATTGTTTTACTGCCTTAGAACACACGTATGCATGATTGAATCACTATAAAATTTTCCTTAGAACACATATATGCATGATTGAATCACTATGCAAGTTTTATGCCTGCCTTAGAACACATATGAGCATGATTGAATCACTATGAAAGTTTTTTGACAACCTTAGAACACATATAAGCATGATTTCATCACTATGGAAGTTTTTTGACTGCCTTGTAACACATATATTCATGATTGTGATACATAACACATTTATTTGATAGCCTTATAAACCATATATGCATGCGTGAATCACTATGACATTTTTTGACAACCTTAAAACACATATATGCATGATTAAATCACTATAATTTTTTTTTCAGTCTTAGAACACATATCTAAATTCTGTTAATGTCCTTTAGTTTATTGCTAGTCTGTGTCATTTAGCCATTTACTTTGATTACATTAGATTAGGTGCATTGTATATAATTTATTTCATTATATTTTGTTTATCAATACTAACATTTTGGTTCTCTTGTAGGATGCTGGAGACGATCAGGGTAGAGGAGCTGATGGAGGCATGGATGGAGGGGCAGATCGAGAAAATGAAGAGAATGATACCCCAAATCTTGGTGATGATTAGATTCATGTGTTTAATTTGTTTTATGTACTTGTAACTATATAACTTGGCAATGACTGTATTTGGTTGTTAAATTTGTTTAACTTATAACTTGTGTTAAATTTGTTTCACCTGTATATGTATTTTTTATATGTACTTTATTTTTTATACACAGGTTATATAAATTGCATAACGAAAAATTTTTCTTGATTTTTATATTTAATTTTTTTTTTAATTTATGACGGATTAGCGACGAACATTAGCGACTGATAATATCCGTTGTTAAAGTTTAGCAACGAATTTGCAATGGATTAAATTTCATCGCAAACCCGAATCAGCCCTTATTTAGCGACAGACATGATCCATTACTAATCCGTTGCTAAGTAGTGTCAGATAAATTCTCTCGTATTTTAGCGACTAGGATTATGCGACAGACGCTTTTCATTGCTAATCTGTTGCTAAACACGTTAGCGACAGATTTTGCGATGGATAGCGTCCGTCGCTAATACGCATTTTTCTTGTAGTGGTAGTGTATCTTTTTCATTGATTAAGCCATGAGATTTAATCCACCTTTCCCCTAGTGTCTGGCAAAATGGTTCATGAGTATTGTTTTAGCTTGATTTCCTGTCATATGCATATGTTCTATGGAGATGTGTGCCTTTTAAATTGTTAACAAAGTGTAGATTATGAGGGCATGTAGTTTTAATTATTGATTGACAACTTTATTTTGCACATCTCAACCTTTTCAAGATTTTATAAATGATAAATTTGAGTTATAAATGTTTTATTATCGATAAATATTCATTTCTCACATATTTTGGGTCTCAAACAGGTCAAATTTGGGTTTGGATCGGCCCCATTTGGATTAGGGGCGTAATCATAATTTTTAAAAAAGGATGATGGGCTTTTTGGGCATGGGACCTGCCCAATATTTCTAATAAAGAGTTAAGTTATTTTGTCCTAGGGACAAAGAAGAAATTTATGAAATAGATTTTGGTTTTATAAGTAATGGCAGTCTTATAATTAGATTTGCAAAAAAGAGCAAAATGGGTATAGAAAAGTTATGAAGGGCAAATAGGCAATTTCAGTGGGGTCAGCTTTCATTAAAGAAGGACAACTCAGCCCTAACTATCTGAGGATGTTTTAACCTATATAAGATCTCCATTAAGGTTAATTTTATAATGGATTACATATAAAATTCTCCTCTCTCTTGCCACCTTCTCCAACTTCACAAACCGTGTAATCGAATCCTCCACTTCCACCCTCTCACTCACCTCCATCATCTTCTTTTCTCAAATCTTGCTGAGATTATGGCAAGATGAGGAGCTAAACTAGTTGAATCTACCATTGGGAGAAAATTTTCATACCTTAAGAAGTTCTTGCGAATTGGGGTAGAACTTGATAGTTCCTAGATTTCTATTTTTGGGTGCTCTTGCACGTTCCAGGAAGGTACAATGCCCTACTCCCATGATTTCTAGGAAGTATGTAGCATGTAGATGCTTTCATGTTATGCTTAATATATATCTTAAAATTTTGGTTTAGAATGTGTTTATGAAATTTTCTATTCTGTAGTTTTGTTCCCCTTGTGTGAAGAATAAAATCTGAGCATGAATTCATGCTTGAACCATAACTTTTCTAGAGTTTTAGGATAATTTTTAACTCTGTCCGAACACAAGAGTCGACCCCTATGAGGCAGGAGTCGACCCCTGTTATTTCTCACCTTTTTTGTGGCACAAGAGTTGACCCTCGTGTTCAGAGAGTTTACGCTTTTTGAAAAAGAGTTGACCCCTAATTTAAGATAGTTGACTTTTTCTAAAAAAGAGTCGATTCCTGATTTAATAGAGTCAACTCTTTCTGAAAAAGTGTTGACCCTTGATTTAAGAGAGTCAACTTTTGAACTTTTAGAGTCGACTCCTTAGTTCCCCAAATGGGTTTTCTTGGTGTTTTAAATTCAGGTTTGGGCTGTTAAGCCTGTGATTCAAGTGAATCACCTCGGGAATAGACTGAGAGGCTTATGTTTATGATATTTTTGGGTTATTGTATGGAATTATGTCAGGTAGTCTAATGAGGGACCCAGTTTGAGTTGAAATGCATGGGTACATGAGCATGCATGCATAAGTTTGTGCATGTTTTCTTTTTCAGTATTTTTGGTAAAAGGAGTATTGTTTTGTCAATTATGTAAGTGTGACACTATGTGATTTGCACATGCATAATTTTGCTTGTATTCATATTTACAAGTGCTACAATACGTGTTATAGTACTTGTGTGAGTACAAGATTTTAGTTCTTGTATTGCAAGAATGTGCAATACATGATTGAATGCATGACATAAGAATGATGCCAGTTGAGTGTAACTTGTGTAGGCATTGACTCAGAGTACTAAGAGGGTATAATATTATGCATAAAGAATTAATTAAGAATGAGCTACACTAAAGGATTGATTTGTGCTTGCCAAAGTATATGGCTGGAGGGAGCTTGTCAAATGTGAACAAGCATTAACATAAACCTTGTGGTAAAGCATACAACACTAGTTGGTTAATTATGGACCGTCCCTAGCCACAGAGATTAGGAAACACTGGACTTTGATACTTAAAGCAAATGTGGAGCTGCTACAATATGCCTAGTAGTGCACTACGTTGACTTTAGAAAGTGATAAGGTTCCCGTATTCTAGGTTCCAGGAAGAGGGATGCCTTGACGAAGGGTCTTGAACTCTGGTGCAAGTGTTTCGATATTTTAAAGGATTAAAAGACATAAGAAAATGGTTGAATGAACACCCTTGAACAGACCGAAGATCCCCACAGTGACCAGGAGAGTGGTGCTCCTTGGATATAAAACATGATCATAACAAAAATGTGTATGTTAAACATCACATATAAAGCAAAATAAATAAATGAAATATTCATGCATGTAAACGTAGGCCTGAGATGAGTCTATGAGTTGGTGCTCTGGGCATTGAGGGTCGATCCCTATTTGTTTTGAATTGAGGTTCTGTTACAGTTGAGGGTCGACTCTTATGTTTGTAGAGTTGACTCCTTTTGAATATAGTTATGACTTTTTGTTCAGAGAGTCGACCCTTGTGTTTGGAGGGTCGACTCTTCTTATGTAATTGATGTTCTGTATTTTCAAGGATCGACCCATGAGTGTAAAGGATTGACTCTTTTTTGGGTCTATTGATGTTAGGCTTGTTTTTGAAGATTGACTCTTGAGATTGAAAAGTCGGCTCCTTTTGAGTGTGTGCACTTTGGTCTGTGAGTTGACCTCAGTTGGAGTGAGTCGACTCTTTTGAATTGTTTTCTTGTATTGAGTAAACTTGAAGGTCAACTCCTATGGAAGGAGTTGACTCTTCGTATTTAAGAATTAAGGATCTTTGACAAATGAATTTTGGTTTGACTCATACTTACTAGTGATCATGTGAGTAATGGGACTATACGATGACAAATTATTTCTCACCGTCATCATTAAAAATTTTAGGGTCCAAGGTGAAGGCAGAATAGAACGTAGCAGACACAAGAGGCTCGTAGACATGGATGGATGAATTTTTAGACTTCTTTCTTGAGAACCTTTTGGGATTTTGGGGTTGTGATGTAAAAACTCATGTTTTGAGAACATATGACAATTTTTCACTAAGTGCTCAAACTCATTCCCATTAGTGATCGTGGTTTGATTGAAATGGTTTAGGAAGAATCTTTATATGATTTATGTTTTTGAATAAAGCCAAAAGTATTTCACCAAGTTTTTTTACTTGGTAAAAATTCATGCATGCATGGAGGTCCATTAGGAATAATTATTGTTTCTCCAATGAAAGAGTAACTATTTTTCTCTCCCATGAGGGCTCTACTCATCTAGTTGGGGCAACTTGTGGATGTCACCAAGTTGATGAGACGTCACAAGTTCGAAACCCACAGGTGGCCTCTCTTGCAACAAGGTTGAATAAAGCTAGGTGTACTTCCTAGTGGGTAGGGGGCACCTTAAGGGTTTTACCAATTATAGGCTAGCCAATGTATGATCGGTGATGAGAGGGGTTTTTTCCTTGGACTATCCAAAAAAAAAACATTTTTCTCATAAGTTTTTAAGCTAGATTTTTTTTCCCTATTTAACCCAACAACTATGTTACTGACATGATTAACATGGTTGACTGGATTGGTGCAATTGATCAAAACCCGATGTGCCCTGGTTCCTCTCTCTCTCTCATGGATGGATAAGGGTTAAAATCAAAAGGTTTTTGAGAACTCATTTTGAGAGATAACGATTGTTTTTTGTTTGTTTATTCAACAGAGATGATTATTGTTAAATGACATTATTTAAGAGTAAACCGTAGGGGTGGACATTGAGCCAACCCTGTAACGCCCCAACAATTTGGACAAAAGAATTTGGTAATTTTTTTTTTGAAACAGCAGAAATATCGAGTCCAAGAGTTGGACGAGTTACAGGGTAACAAAGAGAAGCATTCCAAAACACATTAAAAGTAGCATCATGTCTATTTATTACAACTCATTAATGCAAAGACAATTAAAATTTATCAGAGTTCTAATGCAAGATCATTAAAGATTGAGATCTCATTGTTAAGAAACTCTATTTTGATGTCACATAATATGATACACTGTCGTATTTGATTTTATATAATATGATAATATGTCTTCTTCAAAAATGTTATATTATGACTGGATATGTTTTGCCATATATCTAACGAGTATTTGATGCAAGGATATCTCACTCAAAAAGGATGGAGACCTCCTGTTCAAGTACAACTATGGTGCAATCATACTCCTTGAAGAAAAAGCTTGATGAGCCATGCATTCCTAAAGACCATCTAAAGAGATCGGCTACCTCAAGTCGAAGACTTTTTTCTTCTTTAGAGTCATATGTAACAGAACCTTCAGAAGCATGCATATTGCATATTACATACTCATTCATAAAAGCTATTTAATAAAAGTATACGATAGTTTCAAAAAGCACCTTTTTGAAAACCAATAATTGTACCTTCTTACAAACCTTTATGGAAAAGGTATTTTGACATGATATAATTCATGATTTCAAAAAGCAATAATTGTACCTTCTATCATGTATAAGACAACTTAAAAAGAAATGATTTCAAATGGATAGAAAAAAGACAAAACATGGAAATCGGCTACACAAAGAAAAACAAATATAATACTTGTTGAAAAGACTTTAGTTACCTTTTTAAAGAAATGATTTCAAATGTGTAGGAAAAAGACAAAACATGGAAATCGGCTACACAAAGAAAAAAAAATATAATACTTGGTGAAAAGACTTTAGTTACCTTTTTACAAACCCATAGAATGTCGACTTACTTGAAGTCATCATTCTCTTTGTATAGCATTAAATACCTCCTGTAAGAAATCCTTGTTAATATCCATCTCAAGAATGTCGACTTGTTTAAAGTCTTCATTCTCTCTGTAGACATTGAAAAACACATCATAAAGAAAACTCTTGATATGACTATGTACAAATAAATATCTCAAAGCATTTATTGTACTTACACTCATTTAAAGTAAAGAAGTACTTATGTACCACAAATCATTAATTAGGATAAAGACAAAACTACATGACAGCCTACAATCCAACGTTCAATGTACTATTGTAAGAAATAGACTTTTTACATAAAATATATATTACCTAAAATATTACAACGACTATTGTACCCTATATTTTACTTTTATGGAAAAAAGACTTTTTCGAAAACCCATAAATTTGGTTTTTGAAATGACATGACATTTCACATCTCAAAAAGACTACGATTTCAAATAAGTAACGACTACTTTTTTAAAGCTATATAAACACACTCAAATAAACTATTCGAACAAGGAATGGATATGTGAGCTTACAACGAGAAAAATTCCTATTCGATATTTGAAAGAGAGCCTAGAAAAAGAAAGAGAAAAGAAAGAGAAAAAGTCAAGAATAGCTCTTTGACAAAGAGTATCTTCTGAGTGAAAAGAACAGAACATTCTGAGAATCATTCATTCGTGCATTCATATCATTCTGAAGGTTCTATAGGAAGTATTGTAACTTTCTGTTATTCACTGTATTCCTTCTTTGTTGAAAGAAGTAGACCTCTGAGAAAGAGGGTGTTGCCCTTCTCTATTGAGAGAAGAAGACCTCTGTGAAAGAGAGTGTTGTCCTTCTCTGTTGAGAGAAGAAGACCTCTGTGGAAAAGGGTGTGCCCCTTCTCTGTTGAGAGAAGAAGACCTCTGAGGAAGAGGGTGTTGTACTATTTATCCGGTGACTCGGATGTTATAGTGGAAAGCTCAAGTGGTTTGCTTGGGGACTGGATGTAGGTCAGGGTTTTGACCGAACCAGTATATATTCTGTGTTTATGTGTTGTGCCTTTATTGCATCATATTTTTAATTTATCGATCTGTTTAGTAATTCCCTATTCACCCCCCCCCCTCTAGTGGAATTTCACTCATGGCCTCTCCCGCAGTGACACCCGCAATCGCTCCAATCTATTCGTTACCTGAAAAATATTTATTTAGAAGGGGTCAGACTACCCCGTCTGAGTAAAAAGCATTATATCCATATGCATGTGCTCAGTGTCTTGTATACAGTATATGTGCAACATTTTTCACATGTTATGGAAACAATAAAAATGCAGGTATTACAACTTGCTAAAAAAGAAATTATTAATAAACTAAGCATGCTAACGCACGATTTTCACTTTACTAGACAATAATTGAAACATGCCATAATTTTAATGCAGTCACATCCTCACATGAATCATTTGTAGTTGTAAATTTCCAAAACTAAGAACTACAAGTAAGAAGTGTACTCAGAAAGTTCTAAAAGTAAATTGACTTTATGGTTTTCTTGTTACTTACCCTATGGGTACGCACAGACATTCGACATCGTATCAGACCGAGATCATATGGGGGTCTATTATATCTTTTTAATTTAATAACCCGTATGACTAGCTATACAGATATCCAAAGGGGATGGTCTGTGACCGAGAGAGTACTTGATGATGCATTAAATACACGTAATCTTAATACAGTTTCAATGCATAAATGCATCATTTATAGGTTTAGAACCCACACTTAGATGCATATTGATGTCATTGAGCTACGGTTCAAATTTCGTCTGAATCAGACTTAAAACGAGGAAGTTATTGCACTTACAGTGTAGCGGGTCACACTTCGGGTAAACCGGGTCAAAAACGGCTCCAGCTGGCCCATCTGGGCCCTGGACCAATGCCATAAATTCTAGATCCAACCCACTTCAGCCTATTCACATTTTACAAACTATTTTCTAAAAACCCCCTCAAAAGAGGCGCCCAGAGAAACTTTTCATTTTAATCTCTTTTCTGGAAATTCCAGAAAAGAGCCTCTCTTGTTTAAATAAAAAGAGACGCCCAGCAAGGGGCGTCTTTGCCTAGGGTTTTGTGCCCCTAGAGAGCTCGATTCTAACTCCATCATCTTTTTCCCAACCGTCCCTTCCATTCACCTCCTTCTTCATCCATGGAAGTGCAGAAAACGCAGCCATTGGAGCAGCCACCGGCCTCTATTCCTCCATTCTTTTCTTCCACACCTTTCATTTTCTTCTCACCTTGTTGTAACTGTCGGTTCATGATGTTGTTGCAGGAGATAGCTGAGCGTGGAGTGCACTAGCTATGGCAGGTGTGCCATCTGCCCCTCCACAGCCAGCTGTCCCTTTCCCCGTCGGCTCTCTTCACCATCAAATCACGCCATTGTCGAGGCATCTCCATCCAGCGTCTCCCAGCACCCAGCAACAAAGAAAAACAGCCCAGCACCACCGAGGGATTTCTTGGCGTAGATTCGAAGCAAAGATCGCTCACCCACTACCCCTCCACTCGTCGGATCGCTCTTGAGGTATGATCTTCTTCTCCCCTTTCTTTTAGATAAAACCCATCTTGTGTTGTATTGTCTAAATGTTCTTGTTTTTCTATTTTTCGTCCAGCCATAGTACAAAATTTGTGCATAAACTAGCACATTAGTTCAATTAGGTGTCTTAAATCTGATTTCGTTTTTAGCTGTCTTTTTGGTATGATTGATCATTGTGAACAGCGATTTCTGTAGGTTGTCTAAACCGGCTGGATTACTTCCAGTCGGCTGTAGCATTTTATGTTAACATATTAGTCTAATGAATTAGTCTAAGTTAGTTAATTAGCTGTATAGATTTAAATAGTTTTCATATTTTCGGTGTTGCTGAATTTCTGTGTTGCTTTAGGTTAGCCGATTGTATTGGATGTCCATAGCGTTTTCTGTTTTTGTTTAATTTACAGCATGTTAGAAAAGTTATGTTTGTGTTTAATAGTCTAAAAGTTCAGTCATAATCGTGTGTTAGTGTAGTCCAATTTAGAGTCTTGATTGGCATCATGGTGTTAGTTACAAGGTAGTTCTAGTTGCTTTTTGTTTTGTAAATTAATGTAGTGACTTGTTTAATTCTAGTTTTGTTCAAATTCTGTATGTACAACATGTTAAGTTAATGTTTGATGCATTCTAGAATAGGTTTATTCATAGGTTAAGCTACATAAAATTAGATTGTATTATTTGTGTTTTCATTAGTTTAAAGTTGAGTTTTAGTTTTGCGTGTGAGAGTGGTCTTCTTCTCCCACGAGAGGGCGGCCATTAGAGGTCCATCCAGGTCTGAGTTGTCATTTTGGGTAGGTTATTAGAGTATAGAACAATTATGGTAAGGGTCTAGGTTCAACGTATGTGGGTTTAGGTAAGGATTGCTTTAGTTTAATTGCATTAAGAGTCTTTTATTTGTTTCTTTATTAAGATATCACGTTTGGTGTTATGTTTTCCAAGGGAGTCCATGTAATTAGGTGTTCAGGTACGAAAATGGCGAGTTTGGTGTTGGTGGGTTTCTAATGATTCATAAGGATATAATTTGGAAAGTATTGACTTCTCTTTGAAGAGGTCAATCTGGAGGAATTGTTGAAACGGCTAATTAAGTAAGGATTCAATTTTTGAATCCCTTACTTAATTCGTGTGATTAATTACCTTAAAGAAGAAATTGGAAACTAACTAAATTGGCACCTTGCTAGTTCAAATGTGTGGGTCCTATGGGCTGACGGTTTTGGCTGGGTAAGGCAAGTGTTCTCAATAGGTAAATAATGAAAAGAGATCATCTTAACTCCCAGATTCGAATATTAAGACAATTGGTCTTCCTTCCTATAATTGTATAGCCTATTGTAGAGTTTCCTTATTTTATTGAGTATTTTAGGAGTAGTTTTATCTTTTAGTTAGTTCTCAAAAATCGTGATTAGTAAGTGAGGTAGTTATGGTGTGTCTTCATTAGGGTAGTGTGAATGCAATTCATGTGCTTAACTTAATTAGATTCATTGCTTTTTAATTCTTCCATTCTTGTTTTTAGTAAATATTCTCTGTTATTAGGTGTAATTTAGTCCATCTAGGGTGGCGTGGACCTAAGTCAAAGCTATATTCTAAACCGCCCCCCCTAGCTAACCTTAGTTAGTTAATTGACTCTAGCTAAATTAACTGATTAAACTTAGGTCGACATTCTTGTTTCAATTAGGCTTTAGAGCTAATCGTTGAGTATTTATTAAAATAGTTAGTTTATATTAGAGAGAGTACATTAGGATTACATAAATTCATTCATATAGATAGTCTAACTAGCATTGCATCTTAGTTTATGATAGATGAATCTTAGTATTTTATTTAGATTACATTTAACATCACTTGTTCAGTTTATTTAGATGTTTATGTAAGTAAGCTAATTGCTGTTATTTTATGCAGTTTAACCGTAGATTAGCAGTGTTAGGATTGTTTTTTCATGTAATTTAATGTCATAGTGTCAGTAGTGGATTCGTGCAAATGAATAGTGCACTGAATTAAAAACCAGAATTTTACCACATCTTGCACTCATCATTTTATGTGCAAATTTTTTGAGTTTTCTCAGATTTTTTCTTCTATTCTCTTCATCTGTGTGTTCACTGTCAGCAGACCAAAAATCAGCTCATTTCAAGTTGATTTGGTCTGATTTTTAAGTGTTTTCCAAAATCAGCTTTTTTGGGTTTTTCAGTTTCGGGACCTGCAATTTCCAGAATTGTCACGAATTTGAAACACTTATATCTAGAGCTTCAGCAAGAGTTTTTCAAATCCGTAAAGTCTGTCAGATTTGTGACTCTGTCAGGAACATAACAAAAGAAATTTCGTGAAAATTGGACTTCGTTTGCTTCTTCAAATCTTCTATTTGCAAAAAGCTGTTAGAATCCACTTTTGCAATATTTAGGGATAAAACAATCATTTAGTTAATTGTTTGATTTAACGTAGTTTTTAGTATTTTCTAGTATGTAGTTAGTGAATTAACAGTAGTTAGACTAGTTAGGATTGATTTGCTTAGTTAGTTTAGTTAGCAATTTGTAGTTTAAGTTTTTTTTGTTTTTAATTATAGTTAATTTCATAATTAGTTCAGAAATAATTATAGATGTAACTTAGAATTAATTAGTGATGGTTTACTGACTTTTTATTTTCATTATTGTAGGTTGATAAGTTAGAAACAGGTCTACAGGTGTATGTACAATGCGAAGTGCAGATGCATGTGTGGTGAAAAAACAGAATTACCCCTGGCGATCTGGAGAAGACTTAGCTACCTATCTTAGTTCATTTCCATTTTTAGTTTGTTATTTAATTAGAATTTGTGAACACCCCAAAATTTTCAAAGTTTTGTAAAAATGACCCTTTTGCCCCTGATTCCATTTTCTGAGAAAATCAAAACAATTTCAAAGCTAAATTTCAGTCATTCTTCAGATTTTCTGAATTAAATTCCATATTAATGTATTCAAAATCAATTCCGGATCCGAATCCAGCATTTTAAATCCAAATTTCCTCAAAACCCGGATCCGAACCCATTTCTGAAGAAATTTTCTCAAAATAGCTTTAAAATTCTCAGAAGAATTCTCTTTTGTAAATATTTTACAAAAACACAAAAAAATTAGTTTTAAATCTTTGATTTCTCGTAAAGTTTTAGAATTTTATTCTAAAAATACAAAAAATAGAAAATTAACATAAAAACCAAAAAGAACAAGATTTTGGAAAAACTACGAGAAAAATAAATAGTTTTGAAGCTTTTAAGATAATTTTTCTGAAAACCTCACATTTGAACCATTTTTCAAATTTTTTCCAAAAGAGGACCTCCTTTATGGAAAAAGGGGAAAGCTCCAACGAACTCTCTCCTGCGCCCCTCTTCTCCTCTCTCCATCGTTCATCTTCAACAATCTCTGCATCCCTCCGCCCTCAATCTTCAACAAACCCCATTCTAGAAGCCTCGATTGAGCCCTCCATCCTCCGATGGCTGGTCTCTTTCTCCCACCATTGATCTGCAACGGAAGTTTTTTTTTCTTATCGAGTCTTCTCCTTTCCCCTATAAAGGAGAGCCAGCCAGAAACAGGAAGGGGTCGATTTTTTTTAACTAGCATCCACCATCCATTATCGACATCCTCCATTTCCATCGCGAACCAACCTTCCACGGCAACCTTTTCCTTCTTCCTTTCCACTGTCTTCTTCCACTTCGGCATAGTCGACTAAAGGGAACGGAGGTTGCAGCAGCAATTCGGAGTCCAGTCAATCCTGAACCTTCGGTCGTGGTAACCCCCCCCCCCCCCTCTCTCTGATTTTCTCTGAATTTTTCCTTGTTTCTTCTATTTTTAACCCTTATTAACGCACCATTGAGGATATTCGGTTGCCTATAGCAATCCAAATATCTCCTTGTGCTATAACAAAGGAATATCACATTCCCACATCTTCTCCTCTTTGTTAATTCCTCCTTGAGCCCCTTTAGTTTTGCTTTCATGTTCGTGCTATGCTCAATACATTGTCGTAATAGCCCTTAGCTCATGTTGTTTATTATAAATTTGTGTTTTCCTTCGTAACACTATATTTTGTTATTTTTTTTTTCTTTTCTTTTCTTTTCTTTCAGTCGATTGATTTCCTGTTTTTCGGATTCATGTTTTCTTCATCCCTTTATGAATCATTTTTTTTTTACGACTGCATTCTTCTGTAATTGCTTCATAGAATCCATAGTCCATGGCTTCATTGCTATTTTGTCATACGAGCATTTTCGTTTTCCCTGTTATATTTCAGTTTCTAGCTCTATGATTGATTTTCTACTTTGGATTATTTTTGGCTGATCTTCCAACTATATTTTATCCATTTTCCCCATAGTTTATTCTCCTTATTGTGTTTGATTGTTCATCACATTTGGGTTTTCTCTCAGTCTGATTCCCTGTCCTTGGGTATTTTATCATGAAGTGTTTTTTTTTATTTAAATTAATTTCTACGTCTGGTAGTGATAAGTCTGTGTAAGATATAATGCGAATGGTATCCCATAGATTTCTTTTTTTTTTTTTTTAGCAATTTTCGGCTAAGTAGGATTCAATCTAGATTTCTTTTGTTTTAGCACTTGCTGAGATCGTCGCATCATGTAGTTGGTAAAGATTATCCCTCTTCCTTTCTTACGTTTTTACAAATTCTCAGTATAAACATTTTTTTTAGAAGCAGCCTCTCTATTCTTATGCACTCATATATGTCATTGTTTATCTGCACATCCTGAAACCTAAAGAAATCTCTGGGCATTGTAAAAATCTAGAAGCTGACAAGGAAGGAGTTTTAGTATTGCTATGTATGCTTCGCCAAAACCATTCTGAAACAGACATATCAAAGGAAAATAATCCCACGAATATCGATGGTGAAAGATGTATATCTGAACTAAATTCTAGTTGCATATTGTGCACAACCTTTTTCTACCACTTCTGCATTGACTGATTGGAGCAGTGTGTTCTATTATGTCATATACACCTCTGTGCCCACAATTATTGTTGGAATTTTGACAAAGATTTGAATCAGAAGACACTGCTTCAGTACCTGAAACTTTATATTGCTGGACATAGGCATGAGAGCTACAATTCTCACCTTTTCTGGCTCACAATGATCGACACCCTTTGGCAGAGTCTGGTTCTCTTCTATGTTCCACTTTTTGACTTACAGTAATGGGTCAATTGACATTTGGAGTATTGGAAGCTTGCGGACAATTGCAGTTGTTGTGCTTATGAATGTTCACTTGGCCATGGATATACATCGTTGGGTATTGATTACTCATGTTGCCACATGGTGTTCTATAATTATCACGTACATTTGTCTGATTGTTCTGGACTCAATCCCCAACTTTGCTAACTACTGGACAATTTATCATCTTGCAAAGTCACCAACCTACCTGGGGTCATTAAATCATGGGTTGTGATCAACCCTTAACCCTGAATTGTGGCATCTATTAGCATCATTCATTGCCCAACATTTATATTTTATCTATGCATATTTTTTTTGTGTGTGTGTTGTGCGTATTCTGAAGATCATAATATGACTAATAGCATTCATCAATTTACCGCAGGGTGCATACCATATTTTCTGTAACATTCTTCATTCCATCTGTTTCATACATGTTGTGTTATACCCCCCCCTGCATCATCCCTCTTATCTTGGTTTGATTATATCCCATGTCATGTGATCAATTGACAAGTTGGTGAGTATCACGATTGTTTCTGTTCATTTTTTTTTTCACTTCTATTTCATTCCTCTGTTTCACATAACATTTAATTTCATTGTAGCAACATCATATTTTGCATCCCACGGCACTTTGTATCCCCATTTACTGTCATCGTCTGTTGCAGCATTGTCTTCGTAACAGCTACCTCTTCCCACTTACATTTGTTACACTCACACTCCCCTACATTTTCATTTTCAACAATTTTTTTTTTTATATACTCTCATTTCTCTGCAGCATTCATGCTCACCTTGCTATGAGCCCTTGACAGTGGCTCACGATGATTGCAACTCACTGCACCCATCCCTCACAACACATTGTACTTGCCACAGTATAAAGAGTTGATATTATATCAACTCAACACCTCTTCCACTTATCATCCATAGCATTCATTTATTTTAGTCCAGCTGCATACCTCAATGTTTATGGCACTGTATATCTTGTTCAGCCACCCATGTACTGCTATCTTAGCATTGTCTTCACCTTTGTACCATCATTGCAACACTTACAGTGGTGCTCCCTTTTCCAGCTTGTCATCAGTATACCCTCCTGTTGTGGTAATTTTTACCCAGCTCACTACCCCGGCCCACTCACTCACAGCTGGGTTTAAACATTGCTGTGATTTCCACACACTCACAATAGTGGTCACTGCAGTAAAAATTTTACTGGTTCACAGCAGTGCTTAGCATTGCTGTGATGTTCCACTACTACTATCATCCCGCTCCACCATTTGTAAACCATTTAATTCATCTTATTTCTCAAACTATATGTATCCGTATATATAAATGCATATATATACCTATATATCATATACATGTATATATATATATACATATATATATATATATGTATGAGTACATATATCATCCTCTCTGTCTTGTCATTATTCATGTGAATATTTTGTAGATATCCACATGATATGGGTATAATTTTCTTCCTTTCTCATATTAACCCAGTTGTTTTGCAGGGAATATGGAAAATATATCATTACTTGGGGTTGTACATTTGATTTTATCCATTGTATTAACTAGATTGGAATGAGAATTTACATTTCCTGCTTTAGGTAGAATGAATGAGCATTGTAAATATCATGAATGACTTGTTTTTCATGCATTTTTGCCTTTATTTCTCAAATTCTCACAAAATGGGAACACGAATGGCACGTGCACCATTCCATAAGAGGTAAGTTAATTCTAAGTTGATGTAAACAAGACTTAGTATTTTTAACTTTTATGAAATAACACTGGATCCACACTGGATCCTTTTCAAAATCATCATATTTTTCAAATATTTTACCTTTTATCAGGGTCTAACTTAAAATTAATTCAATATATATACCAATGGCCATAGTCAGGGTATATTGAGAGTTAATTTTATTTTTAAACTCTATAAAAGCACAAAAAAATGTGTTTCATTCTTCACTAGAATTTAAATATAGATCACTATATAATACACTCAATGACCATAGTCAAGGATGTATTATATCTTCAATCTTATTTTAATTCATCTGAGGAATGGAATAGCTTTTCAAATCCAATTTCAAAGTTATTCAAATTCATTCATCATATAGGATAGAATTGCATCATATTTTCAAAGTTTACTTTTCAAAATTCCAAGTATTTCTTCTTCTTCATCAGATCTTATTCAAATCCAATTCTATCTCATTTCAATATTCAAAAAAATTCAATTTCAAAGTCCAATATTGCTTTGAAATTCCAAAATCATTTGATACTCAAACTTCAAATTTCCAATCAAAATCCAAATTCAAAGTTCAATTTAACTTTGAAGTTATCTTTTGATTTCAAAATCATTTTCATCCCCTTATCTTCAATCAAGTTTTGGATTTGAATCTCAAGTTTTAAATTCAGGTTTCTAAAAACCCAGATCCATCTTTAAAGGTCCTATTTGGACTTCTCAAAACCCAAATCCAAAAACAAATCCTAGTCTCAACCTGGATCCAGATTTCCAAGTATAAACTCCATTCGATTTTGGATCTCCCATCACGGATCCAAATTCCATTTAGGATTCAAATCCTTATTCTACTCTGGATCTCCCATCACAGATCCAAATTCCATTTAGGGTCCAAACCCTTATTCCACTTTGGATCTCCAATCATAGATCCAAATTTCTTTTAGGATCCAGATCCTCATTCTACCATTGGATCTCAGATTCAGATCCAAATTCCAATTCTTAGGATCCAGATCCTCATTCTACCATTGGATCTCAAATTCAGATCCAAATTCCAATTCTTAGGATCCAGAACCCAATTCCACTTTGGATCTCCGATTACAGATCCAAATTCCATTTAGGATCCAGATCCTCATTCCACTTTGGATCTCAGACTTCAGATCCAAATTCCATTTAAGATCCAAGATCCAGACTTTTACATTGGATCTCAGCTTCAGATCCAATTCCATTTAGGATCCAGAGTCCAACTCTATCTTGGATCTCAGATTTCAGATTCAAATACCATCTTGGATTCCAAATCTTGAATCCAATTCCATTCAAAATTCCAAATCCACATTCCACTTTAATTCCAAAAAGCCAATTCTATTTTTCATTCCTGATTTCAAATCAAGTTCCTATTTCGGATCCTAAATCCAAAAAAATCAACTATATAGAATCCAGAACTTAGATTCAGATTTCATCTTGAAACTCCAACCTTTTGCAAATCCCATTTTTTCAATTCCTTTAGATTTCCCACATTTTCCTTCTAAATTCAAAACTTCAAAATCGGAATTCAATTCCATTCCAAATATTCATCCAAGTTCAAATTTCTAAATTCAAAGTCCATTTATAAACTTTGAAATTTCCTTCCTTCCCTCTTCCCTCATATCTGCTTCAAAAATCATTTCCAAAATCCAGATTCATATTCCCAAGCTCTTGATTATTCTAAAATTTAGAACTCTGATTTTAAGTTCTAAGTTTCTTCATTTTATCAGATTCATCTCAGAAACACTTGAAAAATTTCAGAACATTTTTCAAAAGGAGCACACATCTTTGCATTTGCACAAGCATGATTCTTTGTGCATTTAGACTTAGGATAAATACTTAGATAATTTCTTAGCAAAGCAAAAAGCATTAATTCGACCCTTGGTTCGATTACCCCTGGTAAAGGCGCCAGGAATGGTCGAACCTCGTACCGACGAGCGGATCCCGTCTCCCAGTTTTCCCGCAAATATTTCAAAAACGGAGGCGAGTTATTTAAAAAATTTTCAAAATCAAGGTCAAGTGAGACCCGCAAAAGAATTCCTCTTCTCTTCTCTTCTTTCTTTTTCTCTTCTCTCTTTCTTTCTGTCTTTTTATCTTCCTCCCTTCAAAAAGGAGGAAAATAAGAGGTTGGAAAGTAAAAGAGAAGGAAGAGAGAAAATATTACGAGAGGAAAAATTTTGCGATGATCACAGGTTTGGCGACCGTGATGGGACTCGTCTCCGTCTGGTCGAATTATGCCTTTTCTTTTGCTTTGATATTATCTAAGTATTTATCTTATAAATGTCAGCTTCATTTTCATGCAAACCTTAGGAGCCTAGACTCTGTCCTAAGCTGACATCATTGCATATAGGATTTAAGTATGGTTTGGTAGGACCATATTGAGGGGATTATTCCATGCTCACATTAGACTTAGGTCTTAAATACAACTCTCCTCAATTCTAGGGATTGAATGCAAAACAATGTATGCAAGTGTATGCTTCTCTTCATTTTAATCTATCTCTTTAGGACTTGCATTAGAGCCATCTGATTTCTTGCATGTTGAGCATATTTTGAAAACCTCCTTACCTATATTGTCCCGGTCTTCACGTTGCTGGGCTGTCTCACTGAACCATAGTTCGGGAGAGAGCCTCACAACTGGACCACTTATTTGGGTTCGCGCCCCCCTACCACATACCTAAGGGCCATAGTCCGAGGTATATCGGTAGGTGCTCAAGGATGTTGGGAAGCCAGTACCTTAGAACCGGGGAAATATTTCTATGCCACGTACTTCAAGCTTCGGCTTGGGTATATCGGCGTATCTTGATTGGAATCAGATAATTTGAACCCTAGAGTTAGGATTAAGGTCCTACGAGCCATTTCAACTATTTCATTTAGAGTCAGCCTTTAGGGAGTGCTGTATGCGCATCCTTGTTTGTGCAGCTTTAATGGTGTGATAATTCTTTTATTTTCTTTCATATATATATCAAACCCTTCTTCAAAACCCTGGGTGTATTACTCAAAACTTACCCTTATTTTCAAAAACCCCAGGTGTATATTTCTATCTACCTACATTTCTTTTCTCTTTTAGATCAAAACTTTCTTCAAAAACCCTGGAAAATTTCTTTAAAAATTTCCTCAACCTTTTTCAAAATATTCCAGGATTTGGTACTTTAAAGGGTCTATCCATAAGTCCTGCATTTTATCTAATTCTCCCTATTTTCTTCTTTTCCCCAGTATCATTTCAATGGTGTCAAATTCCCTCGATACTGTCTTTCCCCGAGATCATGTCTTCTATCAGATTCAGGATGAACCTCCGGATCTGTGGGTCATCCAGTCTCGACCTTTCTTCCCTCGGTAGTATTATTCTTGGTTCGCCACCTTCTCACGTATGTTCCCAGACCACTTGGATGACTGTGGGTTGGAGATGGCATCAGCAGTGGGCAAGCGAACCATCAATGGAGCCCTGATTCAGGCTATGACAGAACGATGGAATCCACGTACCTGCACATTCTGGTTTCCATGGGGAGAGATGACTCTACTGATGGATGAGTTCAACGATATCATGGGATTGCCCGAACCAGCTGGTCAGCCAGATGATCCTGTCGAGCAGCAGTTTTTGATCAACATCAAAGGGGTAGATGTTCGAGAAGCCTTAGCAAGAGCGACGGGGAGCAGATCCTGGCCTCTCACTGAGATTGGTGGAAATCAGTTCATCGACCTATTCGAACTATATCAAAAGTATGGAGCCTACAAAGAGGTTGGCACTCTGTCTCGAGCAGCGAAAGACAGAATTCAGCATGCCATGATCCTGTGCACAGTTGGATTAGATTTCTTCCAAGATGGTCAGAATTTCATAGATATCAGAGTCGCCCAGCTCTTTCAAAGATGGGGAAGCAAGCAGACCCGTCAGCTTTCAGTTTCCATGGCTGCATTAGCCTTCC
The DNA here is from genome assembly GCF_984573655.1 of Nuphar pumila. NCBI lineage: Eukaryota > Viridiplantae > Streptophyta > Magnoliopsida > Nymphaeales > Nymphaeaceae > Nuphar > Nuphar pumila. The sequence continues at coordinate 56,432,334 of NC_143250.1, read as the reverse complement.
TTTACAGAGGTTTGGCTCGATTTGCTCTTGGGGAGACCATTTTGGTAGAAGGATGCACGTACGCCCTGCAGTCATGGTTCCTGCGACACGTTCCCTCGAAGGCCAGTTCTTTAAGGTTCAACAGTAAGCAGCCAAAGACAGTCATCCAATGCCGAGCTCTGATCGAGAAGCTGCATCAGGAGGAGATTACCTGGGATTTCTTTGACAGAAAGGAGAGTGTTCCTCGATACACTTATGCCCATGACAAGCGCTACAAGTTGATGGGCCCCTTCTTTTGTGTTGATTATCAGCCGGAACGATGTCTGAGGCAGTTTTCGCAGCGGCAGGTTCGTGCCAACACCCGTTTCCCGACAGGCAACGTGCCAGAATTCAATCTGCAGTCGGATCAGTGGTCTGGAGCATATCATGTCGCCAAGTATACTTGGGATTCCTTTATTTCTCTGTCTATATTTTCTGAGCCAAATGTATCATCTGAATATCAAGAGTGGTGGCAAACTGTCTGCCCACCCTCTCTTTGTCTTTGAAAGTCAAAAATATCAATAAAAATTTACTTTTTGGCCAAAAATGTTGTTTTCTATATTTTGTTTATAGCGCAAATAAAAGTCACAAATTTTGAGTGACAACCTCATCCCGGGTAAATGGGACATTCCTTCCACATTTTCTCCAATATATTTCCTCATGGTTGACGACCTCGCCTAGGTAACAAGGCACATTTCTCTGTTATCATCAAATGGTAACACAATTATCACAAATCGTGTGATGACTCAATCCCGGGTAATGGGATAACCTCTTGAAATTGTCTACCAAATCCCCTTCATTATGATTTTCAAAAAAGCTCCTCCGTACTCTAACCATTCCCATATTCCGTAGGAAAGCGTTGGCATCTGAAAATGGTTCAGACAAGAGCTGATAAGAGGGTTGCTCAACAGCACAGTGACAACGAGCCAGAGTAGATGAATTCTCCTAGACATTCCAAAAGGCAGGCCTTAGGGGATGAGAGTGACGTTGATCCAGCCATGTACCGGATCTTTCAAAAGATGATGACCAAAATGATGGCCGAGCAGGCTAAGGCTGCTCCTAAAGGCAAAGCCAAGAAAAAGCCCTTGAAAAAGCCGGTTAAGATCAGCAAGCAGAAAATACAGCGTGACAGCACCTCTGAGGATTCCGGGTCAGCGGAAGAAATCTCCGAGGAAGAAGAGCAGCTGATCTACGTCCCGAAACATCTGCGGCAGTCCAAGAGGCCGGAAGAAGAGTCATTGTCAGTAAACAAGCCCAAGCATGGGGGCCCCGCAGAGGACTCGATCCGGGCACTGACAAAAATGGTCAAAGACCTGCAGGTTCGGGATAAAGGGAAAAGGTCATACACCAGACAGGATTTTTACCTCGGCTTGGAAGGGGACATCAATCTGGAGAACCTCCTCCGAAAATTCATTAAATTCGATGGGTCCGGAGATCCCAAGGCCCATCTTGCCATGTTCTTTGCAGAATGCGCCCGGTTCAGCGAAGACAACCGTGCCCTCTTCCTCTGTTTCCCTCGTAGTTTAGAGGGAATAGCCGCCAAATGGTATGCTGAGCACGTCAATCCCATCGAACTAAGGGATTTTGACAAAGTGGTCAACATGTTTGTTGAACGCTTCCTATTCAACACGGAAGCTCTGCCCACCCTAAACCACCTGTGCAACTTGAAGCAGGAGCCCAATGAAAAGGCTAGGGATTTCATTCACAAATGGAGAAGCCTGTGCAACAAAATGAGGAACCCTATTTCTGAGGAGCATGCTTTCCAAGTCATTCTCAACAACTTCTCCCAGCCTCTAAAAAGCCTCCTATTCCCATACCCCTCCAAATCCTTTATCGAACTGACAGAGCGAGCGGAATGGCTCGAGATGGGTGTGGAAAACGGGATGAATGAGGGGGTTGCCTTGGCCAAAAATATCCCAGACCCAAAAAAGAAGGCACACTTCACCTACTTCGCCGAGGTTCCAGGGGATGATCAGGGCAGTAGCAGTAAACAAGGCAGTGGCAGTGGCACAAAGCCCGAGCAGAACAAAGGAAGGAAAGGGAAATTCTTCAAGAGCAGTGACAAGCCTCTTCTGGCCGGTCCTCAACAAAAGGGGGACCTTCAAGAAAAGCCCAAACATATAAACTGGAGCAGGGATCAAAAATTTACTCCCCTCGACCAGCCTTTAGAGAAAATTCTGGAATACTGGCTGTCTCATGGGATGGTGAAACTTCCCAAAGTAGCAGATCCGCCAGTACTCATGGGTAGATTTAAGGAACAATATTGCAAGTTCCATAGGGCAATGGGCCATGACACTGAATATTGCTTCGTTCTGAAGCATCTGATCCAGGATTGCATCGATAAAAGCATCCTCATCGAGGATGAAGAAGAGGGCAAAATGGACATCCTGTCCGCCCCATTTCCAAAGCATTCCACATCAACCGTTTCTGAACATTCCTTCCTACCACAGAGTCATATACATCATTGTGCCGAAGAGGATATAAGTCTGCAACATCAGGTAATGGTTCTACGTCAGGATCAGCCTGCATCTCAGAGAGGGGATATCCTCTCATTTTTTAACATCAGGAACACGTCAGTAGAGAATGGGAAAATCCAAGTTTTTCCAAAGAGATTCGTGAAAAAGGAGACCTGCACAGAGGAAGCAGAAACCTCAGAAGCAGCAGAAGAGCGAGCCAAAAGCCTTCAGAAGCCTAATTCAGCGCTCTCCAACATCTCCATTTTTTAGTTGACTCACGATTCTCCCCAGTATCAGGAAAAGCTCAATGATCTACTAAGAAAGATCAAAGTAAAGTCGGACACCACGCCCGAAGACATGTCGCAGATTGTAAATCAAGCAATGACAAACGCGCCTATTACCTTTTCAGATGAGGACTTGCCAAAGCCTCATTCATTCCACAACAATGCATTATACATCGTAGTAAGGACCCAGGGCATGATTGTCCCGCATGTACTCGTTGATGGAGGCAGCAGCCTCAATATTTGCCCAGAGATGACAGCAAAAGCCTTGGGATTGAAGGAAGAGGAATATGTGCCTGACCCTATCACCATTTACGGCTTTGATAATCACGGGCAGACTGCAAAAGGCAAAATCTTTTTAGAGATTTTCATAAACTACTCAGTGCATACAGTATTATTCCATGTCGTCAATGTGCCGCCGACTTACAACTTGTTGTTAGGACGAACATGGATCCACAACGCCAATGCAGTTCCATCAACTCTCCACCAGTGCATCAAGTGGTCCAAGGGTGGAATGATCACTACTGTCTTGGGCGAAGACCCTGAAGAAAGGCTGCCACAGCCTATGATCCCTCGTCCAACATTTACGGCAGATATTCCTAGCATCCGGGAAGCGGATGAAATTAATCTCAGTGATAGCCTAGAGATGCTGAAATTAAAAGATGTCATGGAGGAGGAAAACGTTGCAGCCACGGTCCAATGGCAGGGACCTTATTTCTTCAAGTTAGGAGGACGCATTGATTACGCCTCCTTCAAAGACCACCCTTTATTCCCCCAGTTCTCCAAAGCCAGAAAGGGATTTGATCTGCTGATAAAACATGGATACCAGCCATTCCGAGGCATGGGGAAAGATGAAGACGGCATGATAGAGCCCATCATTCCAGTCCGGCATGCAGACAGTTCAGGGTTGGGGTTCACCGGCCTGGATTCCAGCAACAAGACAGTTTTTATCAGAGGAAGCCAATGAAGAGATGATGCCTTAGTTTTTCTGCTTTCTTTTCTTCTCTTTGTATCTTGTAGGGACAATACAGTCCCATCTTTTGTTAAAGTCTTGTAAATACTTTACTTCGATCAATGAAAGATCAAAATTTTTCCTTCGAGCATCCATCATTTCCTTCTTATACTTTGTCTATGTCATTGCTCTTGCTTTATACAAAACATTTGATTTGGCTCGTACTTTCTCTTAAAAAACCTCTTTTTGGCATTTTCAGGACCATTAACTCCTGAATCAATGACAAGATTTGTTATCAATCCCAAGTATCTAAAATTGGCAAGGTTTCCTGAAATGAAAAACAGAGCAGAGGTCAGTCAGGCAGCAGAACAAACTAAAGAGATAGCCGAATTTGATTCCACCATTCAGGAATTGCCAGAATTTGCTCACATTCAGAAGCAGGATGAACCCTCATCTTTGGTTCAAGATCCAACTGAGGATATCAACATTGGGTCGGAAGATGATCCGAAAATTCTCAAAATCGGGTCGAGTCTAAGCGAAGTTGAAAAAGCTAGACTCATCCAATTCCTCAAAAAGCATCAAGAAGTATTTGCCTGGACTTACGAAGATATGCCAGGATTGAATATCAAGCTGGTTGAGCATCGACTCAAATTAAAACCAGAAGCCAGACCAATCAAGCAGAAATTGAGGAAATTAGACCCTCGAATTGAGCAACAAGTCAAGGAAGGACTTGAAGATTTATTGAAAGCAGGTTTCATCCGGGCTATTGATTATCCAGATTGGTTAGCAAATATCGTGGCAGTCCCTAAAAAGAACGGAAAGGTTCGGATTTGCATTGATTTCAGGGATCTCAATAAGGCCACCCCGAAAGATGATTATCCGCTTCCCAATATTGACCTGTTGATCGATAGCACTGCAGGTCATGCCATATTTTCCTTCATGGACGGATATTCAGGTTATAATCAGATTAAGTTGGCCGTTCGCGATCAGTCAAAGACTTCATTTACTACCCCATGGGGAACCTTCTGCTATACGGTGATGCCATTTGGGCTCAAGAATGCCGGGGCAACCTATCAAAGGGCGATGGCCGTCATTTTACACGATCAAATACACAAAAATATGGATGCATATGTGGACGACATTCTGGTTAAGTCTAAAGAAGAAGAGGATCACCTCGATGCTCTTAGTCAGGTTTTTGGAAGACTTATTCTTTACAAATTAAGACTTAACCCTCAAAAATGTGTTTTTGGAGTTGAGTCTGGCAAATTACTCGGCTTCATTATCAGCAAGAAAGGGATCGAGGTGGATCCCGCCAAAGCAAAAGCCATTATTGACATGCCGCCTCCAACTAATCTCAGGGAACTGCGAAGCCTTCAAGGGCGTATTCAGTCTATTCGTAGATTCATCTCTAATCTGGCCATGAGATGCGAGCCTTTCAACCATCTGCTAAGAAAAGGAGTTAAATTTGAATGGGGATCAGAATGTCAGCTCTCGTTTGAGCGCATCAAGCAGTATCTCCTTAATCCGCCAGTTTTGAAGCCGCCAAAGCTGGGAAAGCCTCTCCTATTATATATTTCAGTCAATCAGAATGCCTGTGGTGGATTCCTTGCTCAGTATGAAGAAGGCAGCCTGATAGAGCATGCCATCTACTATGTAAGCAAAACTTTCATTGATTATGAAAAGAAGTATTCTCAAATGGAGAAAACTTGCCTAGCCCTGGTTTGGATGTGCCAGAAGTTAAGACATTACTTATTGGCTTCTAAAATCAAATTTCTATCAAAACTTAATCCTCTCAGATATATTTTAGAACAACCATTTCTCACTGGACGAATTGCGAAGTGGCAAGTCCTTCTGATGCAATATGACTTAGAGTACGTCTCTCAAAAGTCAATTAAAGGCCAAGTGATCATGCATATATTTTAGGGATTTTTCATATAAAAATATGCATGATTTCATGAGAAAATGATTTAAAAACCCAATTTTATGTTAGTTTCGAGTAAATGTGCTAAAATGATTTAAAAATAGAAAATGCATGAAAAATAGTTTTATTTTACATTTTAATGCCTATTTTAGTGTTTGACATAATTGTAGTAGTTTAGTTTTTTTGAAAATCATAAAAAAATTAGAGTTAAAATAGACTTAGTTTTGTATTTTCTAAAACATAGTCATTTTGAGGTATTTTGTAAATAACTTTTTGAAGAGAGGTTTTTGAAATGAAATTTTACAAAGAAGAGGGACTTATGGAGAAAAGTTCAAAATTATAAATATGATACGTAGGGGGAAGAGAGGCTGGTCTCCTCCTTTACGTAGTTGCCCTCTTCTCTTCCCCTTCCTCTCCACCAATTTCCTATCCTTTCTTCATCTTCCCTCTTTCTCTTTTCTTTTTCTCCTTCTCTCTTCTCTCTTATCTCTTCTCTCTTGTCTGGTGGAGAATCGCACACCGGCGGTGGCGCAAAGGACGGATTCCATCTCTCTTCTCAACCCAAACTGGTAAGATCTTCCCCTTCCTTCTTCTTTCTTCCTTTCTTCTTTCCCCTAATTCTTTCCTCGTTCTTCTTTACCTCTTGCATTTCTACTAGCTTAGTCAAGTGCAGCAGCATATCATATGCATCCGAGTGAATTGATATCATAAGTATAGTTTCAAATGAGATTCCACTTCCCTGCATCAAGGTCTTCTTGTTTCTGTTAACTCATGCATTGCATTGTCTTATGTAGAGTTCATCTGCATTTAGCATCATATCATTTGCATTTACTGTAATGATTTTGCATCATCTGCAAGTCATTACCTGCATTGATTTCACCGTGAATCAATTCTGATTCACGGTGAAATCTGTCGTGATTCTCATTTTCATGTTGCATTGAAATCAACAATCACAAATCATCGTGAGAATTAGCTGCCGGAAATACTAATTCCGATCTCCGATCAATAGATCTGCCGTGAATCTCATTTTTAGAAATCAGATAGACAGATCTTAGATCGACAGATCGAGAGCTTATTTCACTGCATTTCATTTGCAGAAATCGGCATATCTGCAATGAAATAAGCTCAGATTGTTCTCTTCTATTGAAGCTGCTCCAGATCTTCTGGAATCCTCATCACCGGTTGAAACTCACTGTATTGCCGAAATGTGGTTCACCGGACCCTGGTTCACAGAGGAAATCCTCTGCCATCTGCTCTGATCTGAGCCACCAACACATTCTGTTCATGTGCTTCAGCGTTTTTTTTTTTACGGTATTCTCCAACTGCCCACCGTGAAGACCGGAATCCAACAGTTCATCGTGAAGGAACCAGCATTCCACTGCATAGCATCTCCATTTCATTCTCAATTCTGCATTTTCCTCAGCATTTTACGGTGCATATTCATAGATTGATCTGCATCCGATTTTCACCTGATTTGCATATCATCAGTGCTGCATTTTTATCATTCCATTGCATCACATTTTCTTTTCTGTGTGTGTAATTTCCTGCGTTTGGATTCAGTCTATTTTTGTGCATTGTTTGGATTTGCTTGTGCTCTTTTTCTTGTTCATCCTTGTTATTTTTGCAATTCCATTCATCACCATTATTCTGTTATTTTCTGTACTTTAGTATATTCCACTTGCAATATTGTTTTCGCATTCTCTTGATTTCAAGTCTACGTGTTTTTGCAATTAGCATTTGAGTTGCATATAAATTCCTTATTGCATTTTGTATGTGTTTGTGCGCAATTTTATTTTGCATATTTTACGTATTTTGATATTTTTTCTTTTACGCTTATAGTGCATGCTAGTTTTGTTCTTTCTTCTTATTTAGTGAATTTGCATTTTTAAATTTCATTTTGCTTCTTGTCTCATCATCTACATATTCCTATCATTTCAATTTTGCAATTTCATATTTGCATTTAGCATACTTTACCATTATGTATATTGTGCATTTAGTGTCACTTAGTATGTTTTAGCATTTTTTTGCCTACATAGAGTAGCGTTATTTGTTTTGTGTTGCTGCTTGTGTTCATTTGATTTGTGCAGGATTGCACGAGGTTGGAGCAGAAGAGACTACGTGACACGAAGTACGAAGATAGAAGATTTTTACTTTTCAGTTTAGACTTAGAAATTTAATTGGGTTTGTAAATATTGCACTTTACGCCCTCTGCGAAGGGTATTCATTTGTTGTAATAGCTAGTTGTTTTTACTTTTCTTAGAACAGTTTACATTTCAATAATTCGGCAATAAAGAATAGTTTAGAATTGTGTGTTTGAATACAACATATTCCCGTTCCCTGAGTTCGACCCGGTCTCATCCACTAGTGAGAACCGGTTTTTATTATTTGATGTCTGGTTTTCACATGTTTTACATTTAAAAATCTTTTCAAAATTACAACGATTACAAAAAGACATCACCAAGCGATCGCAGATCAGTTGGCGGATTTCCCTTTGACAGAAGAGATTAAAGCAGAGGATGATTTTCCTGATGAGCACATCTGTAATATCCAACAACCCCCAGTTTGTAATATGTTCTTCGATGGCTCTAAAAACATGTCTGGCATCGGGATTGGAGTCTTGTTAATCACTCCAGAAAAAGAAATGATCCCTTATTCTCTCAAGCTTGGTTTCCAATGCACTCATAACATGGCCGAGTATGAAGCTTTAATACAAGGCCTCAAAATTCTGCAAAATTTCAATGTCAAAAGAGTGCATGCCTTTGGCGACTCTCTACTTGTTGTCAGTCAAGTTAACACTGAATGGCAAGTGAAAGATTCTAAATTGATTCCGTATCAGAAGATTGTCTTAGCTCTTGTGGACAGCTTCAAAGAATTTCAGCTTAGTCACATTAGAAGAGAGCATAATCAGATAGCTGATGGTTTAGCCAGTCTGGGCTCCATTCTATCCTTCAAAAATGGTGAGTCATGTCGTTCTTTTGAAGTTGGCAGACTCGAGCAACCCGCTTTCGATTCAACTATGCAAATAAACCAGGTCAATCAGAAGAAGAAGCCTTGGTACCAAAGCATCAAAAATTTCATTGAGACGGGTGAATTTCCACCAAAGATGCCAAAAAGGGAGCAACACGCAATTCAGCGCATGTCTACCTGCTATTTCATTCTTGCCAATGTCCTCTACCGCCGTGGGTTCAGTTCTGAGTATTTAAGGTGCTTAGACAAAGAAGAGGCTACGAAAGTTATCCAAGAGGCGCATGAAGGGATTTGTGGTGGCCATGTCGGCTATCAGACTTTCGTCAAGCAGATCGTTCGAGCAGGGTACTATTGGAATACCATGCAGCAGGACTGTCATAGATTTGTAAAGAAGTGCGTCAAGTGCCAATTACACGCGCCTTACATTCATGCTCCGGCCGCATATCTACAATCAGTTGTTTCCCCTTGGCCATTTTCTATGTGGGCTTTTGATGTCGTGGGCCCAATTACTCCTTCTGCTTCCAACGGCCACAAATACTTTCTGGCTGCTTCCAGTCTACTACAAGGTGTATGCAAGGGCGACACTCACTTGACCCTGAGCTGGTAGAGCCGATTGAGGACCCCGAGTCCCTTATTAGGAGAGCCCAAAGATCTGCAACCATGGCTGAGAATCAGCAGATTACTCGTCCCCTTAAGGAGTACTTCATGCCTAACACCTATACTCCCGCCTCCTGCATCACAAGACCTGATGTAGGAGCAAATCAGTTTGAGATTAAGGCCAGTGTAATCCAAATGCTACCCTCATTTTATGGCCTTAGCAATGAAGACCCATATCGTCATCTCGACGAATTCTTAGAGATTTGTTCTACAGTGAGAATAAACAATTTTGGAGATGATGCTATGAGGTTGACCTTGTTTCCCTTCTCTCTGAAAGATAAAGCCAAACACTGGCTGAAGGCATTAGATACAATTAGAATTACCACGTGGGAACATATGCAAAGAGAATTTTTAAAAAAATATTTCCCAATCGGTAAGACGAATCAGTATCGAAAAGCCATCACCAGTTTTACGCAAATAGAGGGGGAACTGTTTCATGAGACTTGGGAGAGGATGAAGGATCTTCTCCGCAAGTGTCCCCACCACCAGGTGCCTCGATGGCAACTGGTGCAATATTTCTATGACGGTCTTACTGAGAAGAATCGTCAAATGGTTGATGCCGCATGTGGGGGCACTTTCATGCTCAAGAGTGAGGATGAAGCGTGGTTGCTCTTTGAGACATTAAGCAAGAATTAGATGCACCACGCGACAGCTTCACGGTCTGATAGAGTTACACCTGTACAGGATAGTGCGAAGAAGGCAGGTATTTTCGAAATAGGGATGAACCTTGAGTTGAGCAACAAGGTAGACCAACTGTCCCAGAAATTAGATCAATTATTGTTGGGTCCCTCTCCTGCCATACAGGTGTGTGCGTTGTGTGCGAGTCCTGCACACCATGTTCTCCAGTGTCCAGTTGCGCCACAGTATCCTGAGTTTGTCCAAGAGCAAGCTCAGATGGCTCAAAACTTCGCTAGGCCCGCACCCAATCCATTTGCCAATACTTACAACCCGAGCTGGCGAAACCATCCAAATTTCTCATGGCGTAACTCACAAGCCCAAGCTCCTAACCCTTCCCAGAATCAATCCAGGCAAGGTGGTTATACACCTGGATTTCACAGATCCAATGATCCTTCAACCCAACCTGCGTATAATCAAATCCATTTTCAGGAGCCTTCACATAGTCAGTCCTTCGAGGACAAAATGCTACAAGCATTTTCAGATATTAAGGCGAATTTGAGCTCACATACCCAGTCAATTTCAAAATTAGAAACTCAAATGGGGCAGCTCGCTGAAGCACTTAGCAGGAGAACTGAGGGAGCATTGCCTAGTCAGCCTATAGTTAACCCTAGGGGTAAAGAACCTCTGCAGAGTTTGCATATGACAGATACACATCAAGAGCAAGCTTAGGCAGTAGTAACCCTTAGAAGTGGGAAGCAGTACCATTCGAGGGAGGCTGCAGAAGAAAGAGAGAAGATAAGTAAGAAGCAGCCTGTCCCTAATGTTGTACCTCAGGAAAGCGAGAAGGTTCTTCCATTTGAGCCTTCCACAACCCATATTCCTAAAGCCCCCTTTCCTGAGGCGTTAGAGAAACCGAGAGCATTAGGTAAGTCGGGAGTAAACATGCAAGAGATGCTTGAGATATTCAAGCACGTCCATATAAACCTTCCCTTACTAGATGCCATACAGCAAGTCCCTGCATATGCAAAGTTCCTCAAAGAGCTTTGTACGCAGAAAAGGAAGTTGAGGTCCCATGCGCAGAAGAAAATATATTTGACGGAGCAGATCAGTGCAGTATTGCAACACCAGACTCCACCCAAACTTAAGGACCCAGGGACCCCTATCATATCATGTGTCATAGGAAACATTACTGTTGAGCGTGCTTTGCTTGACCTTGGGGCAAGTGTTAACATTTTGCCGGGTTTCTTTTATGACAAATTTGGATTGAAAGAGATGAAATCTACACCTATGATGCTTCAATTAGCGGATAGATCGATTAAGGTCCCGAGAGGGATACTTGAAGATGTGTTAGTCAAGGTGGAGGATTGTTATTTCCCTGTCGACTTTGTGATATTAGATATGGAGGGAGTTGATAGCATCAGACAGACTCCTATTATTCTTGGTCGCCCTTTCCTAGCTATCGCCAATGCGTGCATTAATTGCCGCACTGGTGAAATGGATGTTTCATTTGGAAATAGGAAAATGAGGATGAACATTTTTTGTGCATCGATGGAGTCTGATACTGAAGAAGCTTCTTTTGAGGTTGATATCATTCAAGATATTATAGAAGCTGAACATGATTGGTTGTTGAGTGATCCACCTCAAGAGGAGATTGATGAATCATTCAAAGAGGATTGCCTTGATATGATAGATAGTGAGGCAGATAATGTCAGTGGGATTTGGCATCCTGAACCACTTCCAGAATTAGCTGAGAAGCCCGCAAAGCCATCAATAGAGAGTCCCCCAGAGTTGGAGTTGAAGCCTTTACCAGCTTCACTCAAGTATGTCTTTTTAGGAAAAGAGCAGACTCTCCCAGTTATTATTTCTGCAAACCTGACAGATTCACAGGAGCATCAGTTGTTACAGGTTTTGCATGAGCACAAGGAAGCTATTGGATGGTCTGTGGCGGATTTAAAGGGGATTGACCCCTCCTTTTGTATGCATCGGATCATTATGGATGAGGGAGCTAAACCTTCAAGAGAATCACAAAGGAGATTAAATCCTCACATGAAAGAAGTGGTGAAGAAGGAAGTAGTTAAATTGTTAGATGCTGGGATTATTTATCCTATCTCCGATAGTCAGTGGGTGAGTCCTACCCAGGTTGTTCCCAAAAAGTCTGGGCTCACTGTGGAAAAGAATGAGAAAGGAGAGAGCATTCCCATGAGGATTACTATGGGATGGCGAGTATGTATTGACTATAGGAAGTTGAACAGTGCAACTAGGAAAGATCATTTCCCGTTACCGTTCATCGACCAAATTTTAGAAAGACTTGCAGGCCAGCAATATTATTGCTTTTTAGATGGATATTCCGGATATAACCAGGTGGCCGTTTATCCCGAGGATCAGGATAAGACGACATTTACCTGTCCCTATGGTACATTTGCGTATAGGAGGATGCCGTTTGGGCTTTGTAATGCCCCGGTTACATTTCAGAGATGTATGATGGCGATTTTCTCTGACATGATGGATGATGTCCTTGAGATTTTCATGGACGATTTCTCGGTTTATGGCTCTTCTTTTGATAATTGTCTCCAGAAATTATCTCGTGTACTTCAGCGCTGTAGGGAGACAAATCTAGTGTTGAGTTGGGAAAAGAGTCATTTCATGGTACAGCAGGGGATTGTTCTTGGACATATTGTGTCTGAGAAAGGTATTGAGGTCGATAAGGCCAAAGTGGAGACCATTGTCAAATTAGCTCCACCGACCTCTGTGAGGCAAGTGCGTTCATTTTTAGGGCATGCAAGTTTCTATAGACGGTTCATTAAGGATTTTAGTCAGATTTCTAGACCGTTGTGTAACCTGTTGTCGAAAGATCAGTCGTTTGTGTTTGATGATGCCTGTCTGAAGGCATTTTTAGCCCTAAAGGAAACATTGACCACTGCTCCTATTCTCAGATCTCCTGAGTGGTCAGTGCCTTTTGAGATTATGTGTGACGCTTCAGATTATGCGGTTGGAGCTATTTTAGGACAGAAAATTGAGAAACGATCTCATGTTATTCATTATGCTAGTAGGACTCTTTCTGACACACAAATGCATTATACTACCACTGAGAAGGAGTTACTAGTTGTTGTATTTGCACTTGAGAAGTTTCGATCATATTTGTTAGGCTCCAAAGTTATCATTTACTCAGATCATGCTGCATTGAGATATTTGATGAGTAAAAAGGATGCTAAACCGCGTCTCATTCGTTGGATTCTTCTGTTACAAGAATTTGATATTGAGATTCGAGATAAGAGTGGATGTAAGAATCTTGTAGCAGATCATCTGTCTAGACTGACTATAGATTCATCTATTGATCAAGGACAGATTGTTGATTCTTTTCCGGATGAGCAGTTATTTCATGTCAAGCGTTTACCTTGGTTTGCGGATATTGTAAATTTTCTGGTTACTAGAAAGTATCCTGCGCACTGGAACCGGAATGAAAAAGATAGATTTTTTGCGCAGGTGAAACATTATTTTTGGGAGGAACCAGAATTATTTAGATCATGCCCGGACCAGATGATTCGGAGATGTGTGCCCGAAGAAGAGTATCATTCCATTTTATCATTTTGTCATTCTTTAGCTTGTGGAGGTCATTTTTCTAGTCGGAAGACCGCTGCAAAGGTCCTTCAGTCTGGATTTTGGTGGCCCACACTTCATAGAGATGCTCACGAATTCTGTAGGAAGTGTTTGCGATGTCAGCAAACAGGTCGCATTACCAAGCGCGACATGATGCCTCTTTTACCTATTCTGATTGTAGAAATTTTTGATGTTTGGGGCATTGATTTCATGGGTCCTTTTCCGTCATCATTTGGATTTACATATATTTTAGTGGCGGTTGATTATGTTTCAAAATGGGTCGAGGCTGTGGCCACCCAGACCAATGATCATAAAGAGGTGCTTCGGTTTATCAAACACAACATTTTTAGTCGGTTCGGAGTTCCTAGAGCAATCATCAGTGATGGTGGTACGCATTTTCGTAATGTGCAGGTAGCTTCCTTACTTAGGAAATATTCTGTGCATCATCGGATTGCTACACCTTACCACCCACAAACCAGTGGCCAAGTTGAGGTATCTAACAGGGAGATAAAGAGGATTCTTGAAAAGACAGTCAGACCAGACCTCAAGGATTGGTCTCAGCGCCTTGATGATGCCTTGTGGGCTTATAGGACTGCTTTCAAGACCCCGATTGGTATGTCACCATTTCGATTAGTTTTCGGGAAACCTTGCCATCTTCCTGTTGAGTTAGAACATAGAGCATATTGGGCTATAAAAAAATTCAATTTCAACATGACCCAAGCTGGAGTCGAGAGAAAATTACAGTTGAGTGAGCTAGAGGAATTGCATAATGAAGCCTATGAGAGTGCAAAGATTTACAAAGCTCGAACTAAGCATTTTCATGATCGATATATTGTTAGGAAACAGTTCGAGCCTGGGCAAAAGGTATGGCTTTATCATTCACGTCTTCATCTTTTTCCAGGTAAGTTGAAGTCAAGATGGAATGGTCCATTTGTTGTGCATAGGGTATTTCCATATGGAGCGATAGATCTTTTTGACCCTCGTACGGGTGCTATTTTTAAAGTAAATGGGCAACGGCTGAAGCCTTATATCTCAGATATTGTGACAGGACAAGACATTGAGGATGTTGATCTTTTAGAAGTTTAGGACTCACACATGTTTGTATATATTTTAAAAATTTTGTAAATATTCATAGAAAAACAATTTTTTTTAAGAGTACTTTCATATAGTTCATGTGCATAATTCATAAACCATAATCATGGTTGGCATATTTTCACATTTTAGATTTCATTGAGTTTACTTTCTTTCCCTCATTGATTTTATCTCATGTGCATTCACTTAGTTTCACATAAGCATGGGGGAATGCCACTGGGACAGTGTAATTCAAGCATGGGGGAGGGTGTAGTAGCTCACCAGAATATTTTTGTCTACGTTCTTGCACATGTTTACACATCTCTCATAAAAAGTAGATTTTTAAAGAAAGAGTTTGAACTTATATGAATGTTATTTCAAATCTGATGTTTTTAGAGGATTTTTAAGCCCCACGAAATTTTTTTCTGACATAGATCTAAAAATTATGGTTGTTTATGTGGATTTCGAGGAAATGATGATAGATACATGTTAGAATTTATTTTGAGTCATAAATATGAATATGCACAGTTCTATTTTTGAAAAACTAAGCAAATGAACAAAAGCATAAAAATGAGCTCAAAAAGTGAGAAAAAGCATGCGTTAGGTTGTTTGGATAATTCCACAATCCTTAATAGATGGAACTTAGATGTAAGTTGAAACTTTTAAGTCCATTTGCATAAGGGAGAGTGGAAAACTTCGTGATCTTAAGTAACTGAGAACAGATACAAGTTGAAATTTTTGACTCTCATGTTATAAGGGTGAATGAAGGAAGTCACTTTTATGTCTTAGTTGATATCTTTTGGTATGAAGAAAAAAATATAGAAGATATTGGCATTGCACAAGGTATAAAAGCAGACCACACGCAAGCTATAAGAGAAAAATAAGTGCGCAAAAAGAAAAAGCGTGAAAAGAAAAAAAGAAAGGAAAGAGCTTAAAAAGAAAAGTTCAATGCTTAGAAGTGTGATTGAGAAAACCTGTGTAGAAAACATATGAGTGAGGATAAGTAAATAATAATATGTTTTTATTGGATTTTCTAAGAATAAAACATAAATAATTGTGATTTTTAGAAAAGTGAAAGAAATTCTTTTTCTATGGTGGTACATAAAAGTCTCTAATTATATTTTGATTTTGAAATAACAGGAAATATTTGTAAAAATAAAGTCTTTGATTACCTACTGATTATGAGGATGTGTAATATTATGCATACATGACAGAGATGTTTGTGGGTAGCATCACTGCAAACCCTCACGAGACCTTACTCGTCCACTGGGGTAACCCAGGGGTTGAAAGGGCTTGTTGCATGAGCTAAATGCAACTGTGATTCCTACGAAAGTGAGTTAGGTGATAGTTTGATTTCTTGCATTTTTCTAGTTTGCTCGAGGACTAGCAAAACATAAGCATGGGGGTATTTGATCATGCATATATTTTAGGGATTTTTCATATCAAAATATGCATGATTTCATGAGAAAATGATTTAAAAACCCAATTTTATGTTAGTTTCGAGTAAATGTGCTAAAATGATTTAAAAATAGAAAATGCATGAAAAATAGTTTTATTTTACATTTTAATGCCTATTTTAGTGTTTGACATAATTGTAGTAGTTTAGTTTTTTTGAAAATCATAAAAAAATTAGAGTTAAAATAGACTTAGTTTTGTATTTTCTAAAACATAGTCATTTTGAGGTATTTTGTAAATAACTTTTTGAAGAGAGGTTTTTGAAATGAAATTTTACAAAGAAGAGGGACTTATGGAGAAAAGTTCAAAATTATAAATATGATACGTAGGGGGAAGAGAGGTTGGTCTCCTCCTTTACGTAGTTGCCCTCTTCTCTTCCCCTTCCTCTCCACCAATTTCCTATCCTTTCTTCATCTTCCCTTTTTCTCTTTTCTTTTTCTCCTTCTCTCTTCTCTCTTATCTCTTCTCTCTTGTCTGGTGGAGAATCGCACACCGGCGGTGGCGCAAAGGATGGATTCCATCTCTCTTCTCAACCCAAACTGGTAAGATCTTCCCCTTCCTTCTTCTTTCTTCCTTTCTTCTTTCCCCTAATTCTTTCCTCGTTCTTCTTTACCTCTTGCATTTCTACTAGCTTAGTCAAGTGCAGCAGCATATCATATGCATCCGAGTGAATTGATATCATAAGTATAGTTTCAAATGAGATTCCACTTCCCTGCATCAAGGTCTTCTTGTTTCTGTTAACTCATGCATTGCATTGTCTTATGTAGAGTTCATCTGCATTTAGCATCATATCATTTGCATTTACTGTAATGATTTTGCATCATCTGCAAGTCATTACCTGCATTGATTTCACCGTGAATCAATTCTGATTCACGGTGAAATCTGCCGTGATTCTCATTTTCATGTTGCATTGAAATCAACAATCACAAATCATCGTGAGAATTAGCTGCCGGAAATACTAATTCCGATCTCCGATCAACAGATCTGTCGTGAATCTCATTTTTAGAAATCAGATAGACAGATCTTAGATCGACAGATCGAGAGCTTATTTCACTGCATTTCATTTGCAGAAATCGGCATATCTGCAGTGAAATAAGCTCAGATCGTTCTCTTCTATCGAAGCTGCTCCAGATCTTCTGGAATCCTCATCACCGGCTGAAACTCCCTGTATTGTCGGAATCTGGTTCACCGGACCCTGGTTCACAGAGGAAATCCTCTGCCATCTGCTCTGATCTGAGCCACCAACACATTCTGTTCATGTGCTTCAGCGTTTTTTTTTTACGGTATTCTCCAACTGCCCACCGTGAAGACCGGAATCCAACAGTTCATCGTGAAGGAACCAGCATTCCACTGCATAGCATCTCCATTTCATTCTCAATTCTGCATTTTCCTCAGCATTTTACGGTGCATATTCATAGATTGATCTGCATCCGATTTTCACCTGATTTGCATATCATCAGTGCTGCATTTTTATCATTCCATTGCATCACATTTTCTTTTCTGTGTGTGTAATTTCCTGCGTTTGGATTCAGTCTATTTTTGTGCATTGTTTGGATTTGCTTGTGCTCTTTTTCTTGTTCATCCTTGTTATTTTTGCAATTCCATTCATCACCATTATTCTGTTATTTTCTGTACTTTAGTATATTCCACTTGCAATATTGTTTTCGCATTCTCTTGATTTCAAGTCTACGTGTTTTTGCAATTAGCATTTGAGTTGCATATAAATTCCTTATTGCATTTTGTATGTGTTTGTGCGCAATTTTATTTTGCATATTTTACGTATTTTGATATTTTTTCTTTTACGCTTATAGTGCATGCTAGTTTTGTTCTTTCTTCTTATTTAGTGAATTTGCATTTTTAAATTTCATTTTGCTTCTTGTCTCATCATCTACATATTCCTATCATTTCAATTTTGCAATTTCATATTTGCATTTAGCATACTTTACCATTATGTATATTGTGCATTTAGTGTCACTTAGTATGTTTTAGCATTTTTTTGCCTACATAGAGTAGCGTTATTTGTTTTGTGTTGCTGCTTGTGTTCATTTGATTTGTGCAGGATTGCACGAGGTTGGAGCAGAAGAGACTACGTGACACGAAGTACGAAGATAGAAGATTTTTACTTTTCAGTTTAGACTTAGAAATTTAATTGGGTTTGTAAATATTGCACTTTACGCCCTCTGCGAAGGGTATTCATTTGTTGTAATAGCTAGTTGTTTTTACTTTTCTTAGAACAGTTTACATTTCAATAATTCGGCAATAAAGAATAGTTTAGAATTGTGTGTTTGAATACAACATATTCCCGTTCCCTGAGTTCGACCCGGTCTCATCCACTAGTGAGAACCGGTTTTTATTATTTGATGTCTGGTTTTCACATGTTTTACATTTAAAAATCTTTTCAAAATTACAACGATTACAAAAAGACATCACCAAGCGATCGCAGATCAGTTGGCGGATTTCCCTTTGACAGAAGAGATTAAAGCAGAGGATGATTTTCCTGATGAGCACATCTGTAATATCCAACAACCCCCAGTTTGTAATATGTTCTTCGATGGCTCTAAAAACATGTCTGGCATCGGGATTGGAGTCTTGTTAATCACTCCAGAAAAAGAAATGATCCCTTATTCTCTCAAGCTTGGTTTCCAATGCACTCATAACATGGCCGAGTATGAAGCTTTAATACAAGGCCTCAAAATTCTGCAAAATTTCAATGTCAAAAGAGTGCATGCCTTTGGCGACTCTCTACTTGTTGTCAGTCAAGTTAACACTGAATGGCAAGTGAAAGATTCTAAATTGATTCCGTATCAGAAGATTGTCTTAGCTCTTGTGGACAGCTTCAAAGAATTTCAGCTTAGTCACATTAGAAGAGAGCATAATCAGATAGCTGATGGTTTAGCCAGTCTGGGCTCCATTCTATCCTTCAAAAATGGTGAGTCATGTCGTTCTTTTGAAGTTGGCAGACTCGAGCAACCCGCTTTCGATTCAACTATGCAAATAAACCAGGTCAATCAGAAGAAGAAGCCTTGGTACCAAAGCATCAAAAATTTCATTGAGACGGGTGAATTTCCACCAAAGATGCCAAAAAGGGAGCAACACGCAATTCAGCGCATGTCTACCTGCTATTTCATTCTTGCCAATGTCCTCTACCGCCGTGGGTTCAGTTCTGAGTATTTAAGGTGCTTAGACAAAGAAGAGGCTACGAAAGTTATCCAAGAGGCGCATGAAGGGATTTGTGGTGGCCATGTCGGCTATCAGACTTTCGTCAAGCAGATCGTTCGAGCAGGGTACTATTGGAATACCATGCAGCAGGACTGTCATAGATTTGTAAAGAAGTGCGTCAAGTGCCAATTACACGCGCCTTACATTCATGCTCCGGCCGCATATCTACAATCAGTTGTTTCCCCTTGGCCATTTTCTATGTGGGCTTTTGATGTCGTGGGCCCAATTACTCCTTCTGCTTCCAACGGCCACAAATACTTTCTGGCTGCAACGGAGTACTTCACGAAATGGGTTGAAGCTGTTACTCTACGCACAGTAGAAGGCCGCCATGTGGCTTCTTTCATTCACAAGAATATTCTTTGCCGCTTCGGCATATCACATGACATTGTTTCAGACAATGGAACTCATTTTAAAAATGAGAGGATGAAAACCTTTTGTTCTAAATTTAGAATTTGCCATCATTTCTCAGCCCCCTATTATCCTCAAGGGAACGGCCAAGCAGAGGCTACCAATAAGATTTTGATCCGTATTTTGGAAAGGACTGTGAAGACAGGTTGAGACTGGCATGAGAAAATTCATGA
Organism: Nuphar pumila; assembly: GCF_984573655.1. Taxonomy (NCBI): domain Eukaryota; kingdom Viridiplantae; phylum Streptophyta; class Magnoliopsida; order Nymphaeales; family Nymphaeaceae; genus Nuphar; species Nuphar pumila. The sequence goes on along the minus strand of NC_143250.1, from coordinate 56,412,541 downwards.
TGCACTTTGGGCATATCGGACCACCATTCAGACTCCGACTAATGCCACTCCTTCAGAACTTGTTTACGGAACTGAAGTAGTATTGCCTCTCCATGTCCAAAAGCTCGCTCTTAAATTCGCTTCTCTCATAGAATTGCCACTTGATCAGTATCAGCAGCAGAGATTGGTGCAGCTAGATTTACTGGATGAAAAGAGGCTCAAAGCAGCAGAGCACGCTCAAGCTTATCGGCAGAGGATAGCTCGACATTATGCCAAGTCTGTCATTGAGAGAAAATTTTGAGTTAATGATTTGGTACTCAGATCAACGGCTCATCTCAAGCATCGACCACGGGGCAAGTGGTCACCCAATTGGGAAGGCCCTTATGTGGTTAAGGAAGCACTTCCTCGCAATTCATATCGTCTAATCAATGCAGATGGAGTGGAAATGTCAGATCCCATTAATGCTTTGCATTTGAAGAAGTTTTATACCTGAAATGTTCATTCTAAGCCTTTTGAACTATTCAAAGAGTCATTTCAATAAAACAATAATCTTCTATCAATTCTTACATTCTTCTCCATGATACTGGGGCATTTTTAATTTATTTTTATAATCGTCTTCTTTCATCATATGCAGGCAGGATTAGACGAAAGCTCTTTTCCTCAAATTTTGTTAAATCTTAATTAGTCTTGCGGTCTTTATTTTTTGTTTCATTTAATTCATTTTGGTTTGATCAGATTTACATCAAGCTAATGCTCATCCCTGTCAAGTTTTAACAAATTTTTCAATCTTATTAAAATTTCATCTACCTTTATCTTTAAAATGCACCCTTTCAAGTTAAGGGATAAACCTTATGCCTCCTTTCAATGAGGTATTCTTTTTTATTATTTCCCCCGTTCAGGATAAGGGGATAAATCCTGAATTATCTTCTAAAAACTCATTTTGAAAATTTAGCTCATCTTCAAAACCCAGCTCTCGCACTGGTTATTTCTCAAAATTGAGCTCATTTAGAAAATCCGGTTCTCACACCGGTAACCTTCTAAAATCAGTCTTCTGACCAAAGACCTTTCTCCTTCTAAATTCAAGTTCTGACTTAAATCTCCCAAAACTTCATGTATTTTCAAAAGATCCAGCTTTTGCCGGTCATGTATTTCCAAAGGATCCAGCATCTCGCTGGTCATGTATTTCCAAAAGATCCAGCATCTCGCTGGTCATGTATTTCCAGAGGATCCAGCATCTCGTTGGTCCTGTATTCCAAAAGATCCAGCTCTCGCTGGTCGTGTATTCCAAAAGATCAAACCCTTAGGGTGTGACTCCTCAATTCTATCATTCCCAAACCTTCAAGATCTTCAATCTTTTAAAATTCTATCAGTTTCCCAACCTTTGGTTACAATATCTTCAAAATCTCATCATTCTCTCAACCCTCGGGTTATAACCTCCCAAATTCAGTTACTTTGCAAATCATCAGATTAAATCCTTCATTTTCAAATCCAGTTTCTATAACTGGTCGGGATTTTTCAAATCCAGTTTTTATAACTGGTCAGGATTTTCAAATCCAGTTTTCATAACTGGTCGGGATTTTCAAATCCAGTTTTTATAACTGGTCGGGATTTTCAAATCCAGTTTTCATAACTGGTCGGGATTTTCAAATCCAGTTTTATAACTGGTCGGGATTTTCAAATCCAGTTTTTATAACTGGTCGGGATTTTTAAATCCAGTTTTATAACTGGTCAAGATTTTCAAATCCAGTTTTTATAACTGGTCGGGATTTTCAAATCCAGTTTTTATAACTGGTCGGGATTTTCAAATCCAGTTTTCATAACTGGTCTGGATTTTTAAATCCAGTTTCTATAACTGGTCGGAATTTTCAAATCCAGTTTTCATAATTGATCGGGATTACCAAAATCCAGTTTCTCATAAACTGGTCGGGATTTCCAAAACCTAATATATTTCATCAGTCCAGTCTTTCTAAAGTCTGATTTCTTACACCATTTCTTTAAATTACAGCTAAATGTCTCATCAAAATCTATATTGAGTGATTATTTCACAAGAAATTCGTGAAAACTTTGCCAATTTGCTAAAAGCATTAGTTGATTCTAGAAGTCTGACTACACAAAAAGAATTTCTTCAGATTACTTCTACTATTTCCTTCCAAAAAGGTGAAACTTTTTTTGAAAAGAGGTAAAATTCAAACCTTTTCCTGTTGATCAACCAAAAGGATGTAAGAAATGTCCTCGATATGATCAATGAAAGAAATCTTCAATGATATTGAAAAACAAGAAGCGAATTGATATTGATTTTGGTTATGGCGCATGTTTTAAAAATGACTTTCTGGCAATCAGGCAGTGGAAATATCCCGAGCTATAAAAAGAATTCACTCAACCCATATCTTCTCATTTTCGTTTAAAAAGTTGCAATCAAATATCCGCAAAAGGGATCTCTCAATTGTCGTCAAGATGAAGACGAATTAAGCGAGTAGATCCCCGGGGCCAAAGAAGATTTGAAACATCTCCAAGATGACGGAGTTTATGACGGATCCTTCCAGGGAAAGTTCGGATCACTGTCGAGATGAAGGCAGATGCGATGAACCTACCAACAAACCCTAAAAGATATTTGATTCCAGCTATCATATAAAGACCTTTTGAGCCAATATCATATACAATCCCTGAGAGAAAGAAGGATCGAAGCATCTCCAAGATGAAGGAGTTTGTGACGTACCCTTCCCTGAAAAAGAGAGAAAAAAAAAAGTCAGGACATCCAAATGAAGGATGATGTGAAAAATCGAGAAAGCCCAATGACTCAAAAAGAGTGCTAAAAGATCATCGTAGGGAAAACACCCAGATATCTAACTGCCAAAGTTGCCAAAAGTCATCTTTTCTCATGCAAAATTCTTTTATCAATATCTCTTCATTTCCTGCTTTTATGAAGTTAAGAATATTTCTTCCACTTCTCATATCAGGGAAATGGATAGCTTCCTTGAAGAAAATCATCAGCACTAATCTTTTGAATTTGACTCTTAAGCTGAGGAGTTAACCTCATTGGAGGGGATACTCTAGGTAAAAGAGAGAATATCTTTTGCACATACGTGCACATTTCCAAGCGTTTGAATCTACTATGATTTTATCTTATTGGCAAAAAATTTTCTAGCTATTCCAAAAATAAAATAAACATTCAATATCCATTTTGATGCAACCTAGCTGCCTTTGAAAGAAGTATCTCTTCCTGTCCCATCACGGTTTTTCTCATTAAAGAATTCCGTAGGGACGACCCACTCAGGATAAGGGTCAAACTTGAACCTTCTGCGAAAGATTCTTTGATTTCAAAAGCTATTTCAGTCTCAGCAATGAGACGCTCAATTTTTTCCCCTTTTTCAAAGCTTTAGGGACCCTATATTTCCTCCTTTCGCAAAAACCCCTTTCAGATTTGTTCGTCCAAATTCCGAAGGTCCCATCGTGCTTTCTCCATTTTTGAGAAACCCATATGGTAGATTTCCTATCCAGATTAAGAGTTAACCCGGAACCTGGCTTCGCGAGGTATCTTCCTTGCAAGTTTGGGTTAAACCTGAGTCACATTCTAATGAGATTCCTCATTTTTGACGAGATGTTTTCTTCCAGTCCCACCATGGTTCTTCCCATCAAGGAAACTATGCTTTATATATTCCTCTAAGAAAGGATCATACTCGAGCTTCATTTCACAAGGCCTTTTCCAAAATGTCCTATCAAGGTACTCATGTATTCCTTTCCTCATTTCCAAATTCATTTTTGATATATCTTCGTCCCATCCAGGTTAAGGGCTAAACCTGAATCATTCCGATAAGAGTATCTGGTCTCACCCATGAGACCTAATCAAAATTCTCATTTCCCACCATTTCAGAATTTCCATCTAAAGTCCCATCACGATTTCCTCATTTTCTACTCAATCATATCATCTTAGAGGATTTCGTCTCCCCAAAACCATTCAGGATAAGGTTTCAAAGCCTGAAAAACCATATTTTCAAAATAATTCTTCCACACCCAGTTCAGACCTGCTGACTGGGGCATTTTTAAAATTTGGAGTGTTGTCTTTGCCACTAAGCTCGGCTTTCAACCGGCTTGGTAACAAAGAGGGGCATCTGTGAACACCCCAAAATTTTCAAAGTTTTGTAAAAATGACCCTTTTGCCCCTGATTCCATTTTCTAAGAAAATCAAAACAATTTCAAAGCTAAATTTCAGTCATTCTTCAGATTTTCTGAATTAAATTCCATATTAATGTATTCAAAATCAATTCTGGATCCGAATCCAGCATTTTAAATCCAAATTTCCTCAAAACCCGGATCCGAACCCATTTCTAAAGAAATTTTCTCAAAATAGCTTTAAAATTCTTAGAAGAATTCTCTTTTGTAAATATTTTACAAAAACACAAAAAAATTAGTTTTAAATCTTTGATTTCTCGTAAAGTTTTAGAATTTTATTCTAAAAATACAAAAAATAGAAAAATAACATAAAAACCAAAAAGAACAAGATTTTAGAAAAACTACGAGAAAAATAAATAGTTTTGAAGCTTTTAAGATAATTTTTCTGAAAACCTCACATTTGAACCATTTTTTAAAAATTTTCCAAAAGAGGACCTCCTTTATGGAAAAAGGGGAAAGCTCCAACGAACTCTCTCCTGCGCCCCTCTTCTCCTCTCTCCATCGTTCATCTTCAACAATCTCTACATCCCTCCGCCCTCAATCTTCAACAAACCCCATTCTAGAAGCCTCGATTGAGCCCTCCATCCTCCGTTGGCTGGTCTCTTTCTCCCACCATTGATCTGCAACGGAAGTTTTTTTTTCTTCTCGAGTCTTCTCCTTTCCCTTATAAAGGAGAGCCAGCCAGAAACAGGAAGGGGTCAATTTTTTTTAACTAGCATCCACCATCCATTATCGACATCCTCCATTTCCATCGCGAACCAACCTTCCACGGCACCCTTTTCCTTCTTCCTTTCCACTGTCTTCTTCCACTTCGGCATAGTCGACTAAAGGGAACGGAGGTTGCAGCAGCAATTCGGAGTCCAGTCAATCCTGAACCTTCGGTCGTGGTAAACCCCCCCCCCCCCCCCCTCTCTGTGATTTTCTCTGAATTTTTCCTTGTTTCTTCTATTTTTAACCCTTATTAACGCACCATTGAGGATATTTGGTTGCCTATAGCAATCCAAATATCTCCTTGTGCTATAACAAAGGAATATCACATTCCCACATCTTCTCCTCTTTGTTAATTCCTCCTTGAGCCCCTTTAGTTTTGCTTTCATGTTCGTGCTATGCTCAATACATTGTCGTAATAGCCCTTAGCTCATGTTGTTTATTATAAATTTGTGTTTTCCTTTGTAACACTATATTTTGTTTTTTGTTTTCTTTTCTTTTCTTTCAGTCGATTGATTTCCTGTTTTTCGGATTCATGTTTTCTTCATCCCTTTATGAATCGTTTTTTTTTTACGACTGCATTCTTCTGTAATTGCTTCATAGAATCCATAGTCCATGGCTTCATTGCTATTTTGTCATACGAGCATTTTCGTTTTCCCTATTATATTTCAGTTTCTAGCTCTATGATTGATTTTCTACTTTGGATTATTTTTGGCTGATCTTCCAACTATATTTTATCCATTTTCCCCATAGTTTATTCTCCTTATTGTGTTTGATTGTTCATCACATTTGGGTTTTCTCTCAGTCCGATTCCCTGTCCTTGGGTATTTTATCATGAAGTGTTTTTTTTATTTAAATTAATTTCTACGTCTGGTAGTGATAAGTTTGTGTAAGATATAATGCGAATGGTATCCCATAGATTTCTTTTTTTTTTTTTTAGCAATTTTCGGCTAAGTAGGATTCAATCTAGATTTCTTTTGTTTTAGCACTTGCTGAGATCGTCGCATCATGTAGTTGGTAAAGATTATCCCTCTTCCTTTCTTACGTTTTTACAAATTCTCAGTATAAACATTTTTTTTAGAAGCAGCCTCTCTATTCTTATGCACTCATATATGTCATTTTTTATCTGCACATCCTGAAACCTAAAGAAATCTCTGGGCATTGTAAAAATCTAGAAGCTGACAAGGAAGGAGTTTTAGTATTACTATGTATGCTTCGCCAAAACCATTCTCAAAGAGACATATCAAAGGAAAATGATCCCACGAATATCGATGGTGAAAGATGTATATCTGAACTAAATTCTAGTTGCATATTGTGCACAACCTTTTTCTACCACTTCTGCATTGACTGATTGGAGCAGTGTGTTCTATTCTGTCATATACACCTCTGTGCCCACAATTATTGTTGGAATTTTGACAAAGATTTGAATCAAAAGACACTGCTTGAGTACCTGAAACTTTATACTGCTGGACATAGGCATGAGAGCTACAATTCTCACCTTTTCTGGCTCATAATGATCGACACCCTTTGGCAGAGTCTGGTTCTCTTCTATGTTCCACTTTTTGACTTACAGTAATGGGTCAATTGACATTTGGAGTATTGGAAGCTTGCAGACTATTGCAGTTGTTGTGCTTATGAATGTTCACTTGGCCATGGATATACATCGTTGGGTATTGATTACTCATGTTGCCACATGGTGTTCTATAATTATCGCGTACATTTGTCTGATTGTTCTGGACTCAATCCCCAGCTTTGCTAACTACTGGACAATTTATCATCTTGCAAAGTCACCAACCTACCTGGGGTCATTAAATCATGGGTTGTGATCAACCCTTAACCCTGAATTGTGGCATCTATTAGCATCATTCATTGCCCAACATTTATATTTTATCTATGCATATTTTTTGTGTGTGTGTGTTGTGCGTATTCTGAAGATCATAATATGACTAATAGCATTCATCAATTTACCGCAGGGTGCATACCATATTTTCTGTAACATTCTTCATTCCATCTGTTTCATACATGTTGTGTTATACCCCCCCCCTGCATCATCCCTCTTATCTTGGTTTGATTATATCCCATGTCATGTGATCAATTGACAAGTTGGTGAGTATCACGATTGTTTCTGTTCATTTTTTTTTTCACTTCTATTTCATTCCTCTGTTTCAAATAACATTTAATTTCATTGTAGCAACATCATATTTTGCATCCCACGGCACTTTGTATCCCCATTTACTGTCATCGTCTGTTGCAGCATTGTCTTCGTAACAGCTACCTCTTCCCACTTACATTTGTTACACTCACTCCCCTACATTTTCATTTTCAACAAATTTTTTTTTTATATACTCTCATTTCTCTGCAGCATTCATGCTCACCTTGCTATGAGCCCTTGACAGTGGCTCACGATGATTGCAACTCACTGCACCCACCCCTCACAACACATTGTACTTGCCACAGTATAAAGAGTTGATATTATATCGACTCAACACCTCTTCCACTTATCATCCATAGCATTCATTTATTTTAGTCCAGCTGCATACCTCAATGTTTATGGCACTGTATATCTTGTTCAGCCACCCATGTACTGCTATCTTAGCATTGTCTTCACCTTCGTACCATCATTGCAACACTTACAGTGGTGCTCCCTTTTCCAGCTTGTCATCAGTATACCCTCCTGCTGTGGTAATTTTTACCCAGCTCACTACCCCGGCCCACTCACTCACAGCTGGGTTTAAACATTGCTGTGATTTCCACACACTCACAATAGTGGTCACTGCAGTAAAAATTTTACTGGTTCACAGCAGTGCTTAGCATTGCTGTGATGTTCCACTACTACTATCATCCAGCTCCACCATTTGTAAACCATTTAATTCATCTTATTTCTCAAACTATATGTATCCGTATATATAAATGCATATATATACCTATATAACATATACATGTATATATATATATATACATATATATATATATATGTATGAGTACATATATCATCCTCTCTGTCTTGTCATTATTCATGTGAATATTTTGTAGATATCCACATGATATGGGTATAATTTTCTTCCTTTCTCATATTAACCCAGTTGTTTTGCAGGGAATATGGAAAATATATCATTACTTGGGGTTGTACATTTGATTTTATCCATTGTATTAACTAGATTGGAATGAGAATTTACATTTCCTGCTTTAGGTAGAATGAATGAGCATTGTAAATATCATGAATGACTTGTTTTTCATGCATTTTTGCCTTTATTTCTCAAATTCTCACAAAATGGGAACACGAATGGCACGTGCACCATTCCATAAGAGGTAAGTTAATTCTAAGTTGATGTAAACAAGACTTAGTATTTTGTTCAGCCACCCATGTACTGCTATTTTAGCATTGTCTTCACCTTCGTACCATCATTGCAACACTTACAGTGGTGCTCCCTTTTTCAGCTTGTCATCAGTATACCCTCCTGCTGTGGTAATTGTTACCCAGCTCACTACCCCGGCCCACTCACTCACAGCTGTGTTTCAACATTGTTGTGATTTCCACACACTCACAATAGTGGTCACTGCAGTAAAAATTTTACTGGTTCACAGCAATGCTTAGCATTGCTGTGATGTTCCACTACTACTATCATCCAGCTCCACAATTTGTAAACCATTTAATTCATCTTATTTCTCAAACTATATGTATCCGTATATATAAATTCATATATATACCTATATAACATATACATGTATATATATATATATATATATATACATATATATATATATATATGTATTAGTACATATATCATCCTCTCTGTCTTGTCATTATTCATGTGAATATTTTGTAGATATCCACATGATATGGGTAAAATTTTCTTCCTTTCTCATATTAACCTAGTTGTTTTGCAGGGAATATGGAAAATATATCATTACTTGGGGTTGTACATTTGATTTTATCCGTTGTAATAACTAGATTGGAATAAGAATTTACATTTCCTGCTTTAGGTAGAATGAATGAGCATTGTAAATATCATGAATGACTTGTTTTTCATGCATTTTTGCCTTTATTTCTCAAATTCTCACAAAATGAGAACACGAATGGCACGTGCACCATTCCATAAGAGGTAAGTTAATTCTAAGTTGATGATTTACACCAACGGCCATAGTCGTAAACAAGACTTAGTATTTTTAACTTTTATGAAATAACACTGGATCCACACTGAAACCTTTTTAAAATCATCATATTTTTCAAATATTTTACCTTTTATCAGGGTCTAACTTAAAATTAATTCAATATATATACCAATGGCCATAGTCAGGGTATATTGAGAGTTAATTTTATTTTTAAACTCTATAAAAGCACAAAAAAATGTGTTTCATTCTTCACTAGAATTTAAATATAGATTACTATATAATACACTCAATGACCATAGTCAAGGATGTATTATATCTTCAATCTTATTTTAATTCATCTGAGGAATGAAATAGCTTTTCAAATCCAATTTCAAAGTTATTCAAATTCATTCATCATATAGGATAGAATTGCATCATATTTTCAAAGTTTACTTTTCAAAATTCCAAGTATTTCTTCTTCTTCATCAGATCTTATTCAAATCCAATTATATCTCATTTCAATATTAAAAAAAATTCAATTTCAAAGTCCAATAGTGCTTTGAAATTCCAAAATCATTTGATACTCAAACTTCAAATTTCCAATCAAAATCCAAATTCAAAGTTCAATTTAACTTTGAAGTTATCTTTTGATTTCAAAATCAATTTCATCCCCTTATCTTCAATCAAGTTTTGGATTTGAATCTCAAGTTTTAAATTCGGGTTTCTAAAAACCCAGATCCATCTTTAAAGGTCCTATTTGGACTTCTCAAAACCCAAATCCAAAAACAAATCCTAGTCTCAACCTGGATCCAGATTTCCAAGTATAAACTCCATTCGATTTTGGATCTCCCATCACGGATCCAAATTCCATTTAGGATTCAAATCCTTATTCTACTTTGGATCTCCCATCACAGATCCAAATTCCATTTAGGGTCCAAACCCTTATTCCACTTTGGATCTCCAATCATAGATCCAAATTTCTTTTAGGATCCAGATCCTCATTCTACCATTGGATCTCAGATTCAGATCCAAATTCCAATTCTTAGGATCCAGATCCTCATTCTACCATTGGATCTCAAATTCAGATCCAAATTCCAATTCTTAGGATCCAGAACCCAATTCCACTTTGGATCTCCGATTACAGATCCAAATTCCATTTAGGATCCAGATCCTCATTCCACTTTGGAGCTCAGACTTCAGATCCAAATTCCATTTAAGATCCAAGATCCAGACTTTTACCTTGGATCTCAGCTTCAGATCCAATTCCATTTAGGATCCAGAGTCCAACCCTATCTTGGATCTCAGATTTCAGATCCAAATACCATCTTGGATTCCAAATCTTGAATCCAATTCCATTCAAAATTCCAAATCCACATTCCACTTTAATTCCAAAAAGCCAATTCTATTTTTCATTCCTGATTTCAAATCAAGTTCCTATTTCGGATCCTAAATCTAAAAAAATCAACTATTTAGAATCCAGAACTTAGATTCAGATTTCATCTTGAAACTCCAACCTTTTTCAAATCCCATTTTTTCAATTCCTTTAGATTTCCCACATTTTCCTTCTAAATTCAAAACTTCAAAATCGGAATTCAATTCCATTCCAAATATTCATCCAAGTTCAAATTTCTAAATTCAAAGTCCATTTATAAACTTTGAAATTTCCTTCCTTCCCTCTTCCCTCATATCAGCTTCAAAAATCATTTCCAAAATCCAGATTCATATTCCCAAGCTCTTGATTATTCTAAAATTTAGAACTCTGATTTTAAGTGCTAAGTTTCTTCATTTTATCAGATTCATCTCAGAAACACTTGAAAAATTTCAGAACATTTTTCAAAATGAGCACACATCTTTGCATTTGCACAAGCATGATTCTTTGTGCATTTAGACTTAGGATAAATACTTAGATAATTTCTTAGCAAAGCAAAAAGCATTAATTCGACCCTTGGTTCGATTACCCCTGGTAAAGGCGCCAGGAACGGTCGAACCTCGTACCGACGAGCGGATCCCGTCTCCCAGTTTTTCCGCAAATATTTCAAAAACGGAGGTGAGTTATTTTAAAAAATTTCAAAATCAAGGTCAAGTGAGACCCGCAAAAGAATTCCTCTTCTCTTCTCTTCTTTCTTTTTCTCTTCTCTCTTTCTTTCTGTCTTTTTATCTTCCTCCCTTCAAAAAGGAGGAAAATAAGAAGTTGGAAAGGAAAAGAGAAGGAAGAGAGAAAATATTACAAGAGGAAAAATTTTGCGATGATCACAGAATTGTAATATTAACATAGTTGTAACCAATTGTGATATTAATAAATTGATGTTTTAGATTTAATTCAGAATGTATCCCGTTCCCTGTGGATTCGACTCGTACTCGCCACATCTGTGGAAAGTCAGTTTTTATTATTTTTGGTTGACGATTTTCCAAATGCTTTTATTAAAAATAATGCTTTAAAAATACCATTACAAAAATCCAACCAATACTCCTCAGTGGCTAGAACTAGAATTAGGATGCACCCTTTAACTTCTGCAGAAGACTTTGATCTACTACCTAGAACACATTGGTAGTCCTGACCCCTAACTTCCAGGACTCGGGACTGGGTGAGACGCCTAGCTCTCACAAAAACATAATTGTCCCACGAAGCTTGTACCATCTACCCTCTCCAAGGTAGAACACGGGTCTGGTAACATACACCGTCTTTCCGGTGTACCCAGAGCCCAGAGAATCCGGTAACATATACCCTCTTTCAGGTATACCCAGAGTCTCGCAACTTAGATATATGTGCATACATTAATCTTTCATTTATTTATTTCTTTATGCGAGTCATCGCACCACAAGGGATTTCAAAACATCTCAAACCCATACCCTGGGTTAAATCACCGTGTATGCATCTTACCATTAGGGTGCCTAATATGCACCGTCCATACTTTTCCAGAATTCGGCTCAACCCGGAGCCCACATTTCAACATTCAATTTTTGTGCTAGGGTGTACGCCTTCGTACCCCTTTTACTATGCCATCCACATGGCATGTTTTGTTTGATATATATATATATATATATATATATATATATATTTGATTGTACTTAGGCTACAACGAGCCTCTGGCATATCATGGTTGTTTGGATGCCACCACAAAGTAACGCCACCAGGGTAGTGTCCTACCCGTCGCCCACTGTCGGTGAACTTAATTTGTTGTCTTAGTAGAATGTCTTCACCTGGAGGGTCCACAAACACCCACCCCGCATTCGGGTGGTCGAGTATGGTGCCATATCAGAATAAAAAAGTGAAAGCACCAATACGGTATATATATATATAATAATAATAATAAATTTTCTTCCCCTTTTTTTCTGAAATTCTTAAGCATACCTTTGTATGCGTGGGTGCAGCCAATATTCCTGCGTGAATCACCCACTAACCCACAATGCACCCTGGGTATCAATCTGGAATTACCTAACTAAATCACAAATATGATAGATTGTATATTTACCAGCCTTGCATACCTAAAGGATGACATAAAGAACAAACTTTTGTAACTATCCGCGTGCATATGTTCCAGACGTTGCATATTCCCTTATGTAACGTTCATTCATTTCAGCACATTCTCATGTGCAACAACCTTGGTGAGATCTTATCCTGGGACAACTTAACTATCCCAGTGCACTGTCATGTGTAAGCATGGGTCCCTTTTTTTTTCTTTTGGTAGAGTCTCATCAACTCTTGACGGTGGACAACCCAAATGAACCAAGCATACATCAGCCGAACAACCTTGTATGCTGGTTTCATTTGGTATTTGACTTAATCCGCTCTTCTAAAAATTTGTGTAACTGCCCTATGCACTTATAATGCTTCTAGATAAAGGTCATGCCTATATATGAAAAGAAGAACATACAACGACCTGTTGAAACAATAAATCTCCCTGCCACATGTGGGTGATGTATTGCACGAGATCCAGACTACGACATTCTTAAGTCGTTGTTCGACCTACCATTGTGGGTGCAGATTTTAGGGACCTAAGCTATGCATCAGAATGGGGTGTTACCTACAGATCGATTTGACTATTGTTATACACGCTGATATAGAATCTGTGTAGGGATGCAGATTGAGTGATCGGGTATGTGCTCAATCCGATTGTGCAACCCTTGCATATTCCTTTCTATGATAACATTTGGCAAACTAAAAGTGTTGTGTGTGCAGATCCATGGTACTGATATATATATTTAAAGTGCTAGATCGTACTATGCAACAACTCTATAAATGATGGCATACTCCTTTTTGCACAACCGAATGAAAGGATAGGGCTGATCGAGTACCCGATCTTTGCACTTGTATACTTGATCTGCCCTGCTGCACACCATCAAACGGGTGAGGCGGTGGCCTACAAAGTTTTTCCAATATCTCGATATGCACTGCACACTCATGCATAGCATTATGTGTGGAAATAAAAATATCATACCAAGACTATTCTAATTGGTTGTAGGATCTTACATGCAATTGGATGGTGCTGCATCATACTTGTGCCACAGGGCACCAAACTCAAATGCGTAGATAACATACCCCTTACCTTAGTTCAGAGAATCGAGCCCACGGACGACTTTGCTTCCTTCCTTCTCAATTGGAGCTCCACGTAAGGTGAGGAAAGAAGATCCACACAACAACAATGGGGGTCTTTGGTGGGCTTAGAGAGGGAAGAGAGAGAGAGAGCAAAAATCGTGGATTCACGATTTGCTAAGAGGGTTCCTCCCTATTTTAGCTCCATCTAATTAGGTTTTTCAAAACTTTTTGAAAAAAAGGTGGAAACGTCCCCCCATACACGATCTCCCTATTTTTTCTAAAGTTTCACTTAACTTCCCATGTTGCCCCTCCTCCTACATTGAACATTTGTTTTTCTAACTATTTTTTTTTCATTTTTGGTACCCTTCCTACTCTTGTGGTGAGGGCTCTCCTAAAAACATGGAAAAAAGGAAAAACACATCCTCATCTCTTAATATTTTCAGCAAGCGGTAACTTCCCACGTTACCACTTGCTCTTTGGATTGGCAAAAATGTAGGAGCTTTTAGCCCCACGTTTTTCCCTTTTTCAAAAAAAGAAAATTCAAGTCGACCTATGCAAAAAAAAACCATGTGCACTAGGGGGTTTCAAACCAAGGTTGGTCCCCAAAGGGGCAACGAACCCCACCACTGCACCAATTTCCCATTTTGCTGCAAGTGGTGTGATTTTAATTCTCTTTAAACTTGTCTAGGCTTATTCTGGTTTCTTTGTCAAAAAGGAAAAACATTCTTCTCCATAGCACGCGTGTGCACACGTTGGGTTTTGATCCTGGGTCAAACCCCACGAGGTAACGAGCCCCACCACTACACCACACTCTCTTTCATTTCTTGTTTTGGCATAATTATTTTATATAAGCATTCGTTCGACGTTTCCCTTCTTGGCAGATTTTTCGTTTCCAAATGGGTTCTCCTGATTCTTCTTACCTACCTACAAAATTTCATTTATTATGTTTCGGATCTCACGCAAGGATCACAGGATATTCAAATCTATTGAGATTTCCTTACAAACGGGGCCCCACTGCACCTCAAGCTACTCGTTTAAATAAGGGATGGAGGACATGAAACGGGGATGAAGGCGGGGATGTATGTTAAACTCAAAACCCGTGTGGGGATTTTGAGATGGGGTAGGGGTGGAGACTTTGTCCACCTCCCCTGCCCCAGTCCACTGCCATCTCTACTGCCTGTTTATTTGAGGTAGACATCAGGCTGGATACCCGATGAGCAACTGGGTACTACTGTACTCGTTCCCATATGAGTCATGCATGGGCTACAGATTGCAGGCACAGTTCGATAATAGTTATGCTTGGCCAACCCAACCAATGTTGTCAGTATTGTTGAGAATCGGCCTATTCAATAAATGAATTTGGATATTTTTAAGAAAATAAAAAAAATACTTGAAATATTTTTTAAAATATTGTGACATTTTTTAATATTTTTATGATAGGTTTTATCTGCTAGTTAAAAGTTGTCTGATTCATTTGGATTGGGTTTAGAATCGATAGTAGTCGATTCACTTGAATCGTTGCCCAAAGCTGATATGATTCTGACAACATTGGACCTGCCTACAAATGGAGCCTTTTACTGAGCAGGCCCCCCATAAAAAATGAATAGGCTTGGCCTGACAAGAAACGAGTAGCTTGAGCCTTGTCCAAACCCATTAATAATTGGGCCAGGCTCATGTTAGGGCCGGCCTGATGACCACCCCTATTGTTTACTATTGTCAGTGCACGTCTCCTTGTGGTGGGATTAAGGATGGCAGTGGATTGGGGGGAAAAGAGGCGCGTTCTGCCTCATCCCGTTTGGACCAGGGATGGAAGACACGAAACGAAGATGGAGGTTAAAATCAAAACCCGTATGGGGATGAACTTATGTTTTCCTCCACCCTGCCTGGTTTCCGTCTGCGATCCCCTCCTTGCCCTGCCCCACTCTATCCCACCCCGCCCCATTCCTGTTCCTTCTTTAGAAATGGCAGTGGACTGAGGGAAAACGAGGCCCTACCCCTGTTTGGACCGGGGATGGAGAACATGAAATGAGAATGGAGGTTAAAATCAAAACTCTTGTGTGGATGGAAGGTAAAATTTTGAGATGAGGCGGGGGTGGAGACCTTGTCCCTCGACCTCACCCCGGTCCACTACCATCCGTAGTTGGGACGTTCCATGATATGTTGAATAATAACTGGTTGCCTTTCAAAAAAACAAAAAGAGATATGTATGTTGCTTATCAAATAAAGTAATCAAACTTTGCTTGTGTTTATATTGGCCTTATCCACCATGCTGGCAATCAAGATTGCATATCATGCTGGCAGTCAAGATCACATATCGTGGAGATATTATCTCCAGCGGTTACACTACATAAGCGCATATCATGGAGATCACACATCATGGAGATCACATATCATGGAGATATTATCTCCAGCGGGTACACTACACAACCACATATCATGGAGATCTCATATCATGGATATATTATCTCCTTTATCACTTTTTTGTTTTGTTGTTGTACTTTTTTCTTTTTCTTTTTCCTTGTAGCATCTTAAATACCACATATCTCTCATTAAATCATATACAACAATTTTCAGAATTATCTCTTGCTTCACATGGTATCAGAGCTATAAGGGCGATCTTGTTTTCATCCTTCTACCATGGCCAATCAAGCTCAAGCAGCACATCATGTTTCTGGTGCTCATCAAGATTCATCCTCCAAAACACAAGTTGATGTCTTGTCGCCATACTTATTGCATCACTCTGACAATCCTAGAACCGTGCTTGTTACATCAATGCTTATGGGTGATAATTACTCGACCTGGCAACGTGCTATACGAATGGCCTTGAGTGCCAAACACAAATTTGTGTTCGTCGATGGTTCTCTCCCAAAGCCAACGAGTTCATCCACCGATTTTCAATCTTGGTGTTGATGCAATAACATGGTTATGTCTTGGCTTCTAAATGCCCTTTCTAAAGACATCGCCAATAGTGTCATCTATGCGAATACAACTCAGGATGTTTGGGTCAATTTAGAAGAACAATTTTCTCAAGGAAATGCCACTTGAATTTACCAATTGATGAAGCTGATTTCCGATCACCGTCAAGAGCAAAATTCACTCGCCACTTATTTCACTACTCTCAAAACACTTTGAGATGAACTCGGTTCATATTACTCTCTTTCCACATGCATGTGTGGCACATTCAAAGACTTTAATGTCTGTCTTGAGCGAGAGAAAGCATATTGATTTCTCATGGGGCTAAATAAGACATTTGTTGCGATTCAAAGCCATATTTTGACTATCAAACCCTTTCTAAATATCAGTAAAGTATACTCCATGATTCTTCAAGAAGAAATACAAGGACTCCTCATGCCTCCTAGTGGTGGAACTATTGATAATTTAGCACTTTCAGCTAAGTTCCATCAATCTCGTCTGACTACTAGTCGGTTTTCTACCAAGAATAATAAGCCCCGTCCCAAATGTGATCAATGTGGACTATTAGGACATGTCAAAAGTCGTTGTTATTCACTTCATGGCTATCTGCCACATCATCCAAAGGCCAACTCTGACACAAAATGTTCATATCACGAATCAGCCAATGCAACATCTCAACACGAGTCTATGCCCACTCTTGATGTCTCTGAATCCAAATCCAACTCTATTCTTTCACAGCTCACGAAAGATCAACTCAGACAGCTTGTTTCTTGGCTTAATGTTGATGTCAAACCCGCCTCCGCCAACTTGGCAGGTAACTCATCCTTCAATTCACTTTTTTCATGGGTCATTGACATAGGAGCCTCTCATCACATGATACCTCATGTTCATCTTTTTTCTAATGTTATTGTTCTACCTAAACCATGTCCCATTAGTCTCTCTAATGGTGAAAGAATTCTTGCTACTCATATGGGAAATGTTAAACTTTATTCCTCTTATTCTTATTGATGTTATATATGTTCCTAACTTTCACTATAATCTTTTATTTGTCCCTAAGATAGCATCATTTGTTCCTTGTATTGCTACTTTCTTTTACTCTTTTGTCTCTTTTAGGACCCTTTGAAGAGGACGGTGATTGGAACGGGTAGACTATGTGATAGCCTTTATCATCTCATCCTTTCCAACACTCATCATGCTTTGACAATTTCAAAATCAAATAAAGGCATTCTTTGGCATATGCGATTGGGTCATCCCTCACGTGACCAGATTTCTTTACTAAATAAATATGTTTCAGATCTTGTTTTTTATCATAACCATGTTTGTGATGTTTGTCATCACGCTAAGCAAATACGACTTCCATTTTCAACTAGCTTAAGTCGACAAACTCACCCCTTTGATCTTATCCATTGCGATATTTGGGGCCCTTATAATACTCCATCTCATTTGGGTGCCCATTTTTTTCTTACCATTGTCGATGATTTTTCTCGTTGCACTTGGACTTTTTTAATGAGATACAAATCTGAAACACTTTATTGCATTCAATGCTTTTGTGCCTTAGTTTGCAATTTTTTTCAATCTTTAGTTAAAAGCATCCGTAGTGATCATGACACTGAATTTACTTCTCGCTGCTTTCAAAATTTTCTTTATCAAAATGGCATTGATCATAAAAAATCATACATTGGAACGCCCTAACAAAACAGGCATGTTGAACATAAGCACTGACACCTATTAGAAGTGGCTAGGGATTTATGCCTCCAATCTCATCTTCCGACATCCTTTTGGGGAGAGTGTATTCTCACCTCAACTTGATCAATCTCCTTCCCTCTAAAATTTTGAACAACAAAACACCCTATGATTTACTTTTTTGAAACAAGCCTTAGTATCATCATTTACAAGTGTTTGGTTGCCTATGTTTTGCTAAAATTCTCAATGCACATCAAAATAAATTGTCCTCTCGAACCAGGCTTGTTGGCTATCCATTTGACCAAAAAGGATATCAACTCTTTGATCTTGAGAACAAACAATTATTTACTAGTCGTGACATAATATTTTATGAACAAGTTTTCTCTTTCCAAAATCATGTTAAAAAAGATGACATCCGTCGTAATGCCTCTCCCATTACTTGATACTGATGATGATTTGGATCCAGTCCTCAATCAAACACCCAATACAACACCATCCAATGAATCATATCCATCCAATTCACAACCCAATTCCACCACAATCCAACCTGTTACACAAGTGCATCATTCCCAATGACCTAAATCCACACCATCTTACCTTAAGGGTTACGTATGTTCGGCCTTCACACCTGAATCACATAGTCCATTGCTAGCTCCAAAATTCGCTACTTCCAAGTGTCAATACCCTATTGGAGATTTTCAACATTTTCATTCATATCCTCCATTCCATGTTGCTTTTCTCATTGGTGCAAGGCAATGTCAAGTGAAATCTGTGCTTTGAAAGATAACCACACTTGGTATATCATTACCTTACCTCCTAACAAACACCCTATTAATTATCTTTCTGTGTATAAGGTTAAACACCGAGCAGATGGATCCATTGATCTCTACAAAGTGCGACTTGCGGCAAAAGGGTATACACAAAATGAAGGGTCAGACTATCATGACACGTTTTCTCCAGTAGCAAATCTAACCATTGTTCGGTGCTTAATTTCTTTAGCAACTATAAAAGGTTGATTCCTCTATCAGCATTATGTAAGCATTGCATTCCTACACAACAATTTGTATGAGGTGGTCTACATGCTACTTCCTCTTGGTTTTCGAGTCAAAGGGGAGAATAAAGTATGTCAACTTCATAAATCTATTTATGAATTGAAGCAATCCTCGCAAAATTGGTTCATGAAACTTACTTATGCTCTTAAGGATGCTCAATTCATTCAATCACGAGTTGACTACACTTTATTTACACAGCGAACATCCAACAGTTTCATCCTCATTTTAATATATGTTGACGATATTATTATCGCTGGTGATAATGACTTGAAGATTATCGAAATTAAGATTTTTCTTCATACACAGTTTCACCTTAAAGACTTAGGTGAACTGAAGTATTATCTTGGCATCGAGGTGACACGTGTCCCTTTTGACATTTTTCTCAGTCAGTGAAAATATATTTTGGATATTTTGTCTGATGCTAGCCTTCTTAGGGCCAAGCCCATAGAATTCCCTATGGATCATAAATGTCAACTTATACTAGATGATGGAGATCCATTACCAGATCCAACTCCATACCATTGGTTAGTCGGGAGACTTATTTATTTAACTGTGACACACCTAGATATTGTCTATCCAGTGCAACTATTAAGTCAATTTATGCAAGCCCCACGAATTTCACATCAAAACGCAACCTTCAGAGTTCTTTGATATTTGAAGTCCTCGCCAAATAAAGGGATTTTTATGCATTCATGCAATACTTTATAATTGTCAGCTTATTCTGATTCGGACTGGGCCACTTGCCCTACAACTTGTCATTCAGTTACTGGATACCTCACATTCTTGGGTCGGAATCCCATCTCATGGAGATCTAAAAGGCAAAATACAGTATCCAGATCCTCTACTGAGTTTGAATATTGAGCTATGGCAATAGCTACTTGTGAGCTCATTTGGTTATGAGCATTATTACAAGATCTTGGCTTCTCTCATTCACAACCAATGCAATTACAGTGTGACAACCAATCAGCACTTCACATCACTGTGAATCCTATTTTTCACGAATGCACTAAACACATTAAGGTGAATTGTCATTTTATTCATGAAAAATTACAAACAGGCCTTATCTCAACCCATCACATCTCTACCAAAACTCAGCTTGCTGATGTGTTTACTAAGCCACTTGGGAGGGACCGATTTCACGAATTATTTCCAAGTTGAGCATCATGCAACTGCTCACTCCAACTTGAGGCAGAGTATTGGCCTTATCCACCATGTTGGCAGTCAAGATCGCATATTGTGGAGATATTACCAGCGGTTGCACTACACAACCGCATATCATGGAGATCACACATCATGGAGATCGCATACCGTGGAGATATTATCTCCGATGGTTACACTACACAATCGCATATCATGGAGATATTATCTCTTTTATCTCTTTTTTGTTTTGTTGTTGTACTTTGTTCTTTTTCTTTTTCTTTGTAACATCTTAAATACCACATATCTCTCATTGAATCATATACAACAATTTTCGAAATTATCTCTTGCTTCACATTTTACATATGATATTATGTTTTTTATGTTCTTTTTCTTTTGGCTAGGTCAAAGGGTTAAACCTTCTCTCACTGACTTCTTATTGGCAGGTCTCCCTGCCCACCAAGGAGTATACCCAGCTTTATCTTTGCGGCAAGGGGTGCCCCACTTGGGTTTCGAACCATGGTTGCCCCATTGATAAACAATGGTCGCCCCAAGCCAGGAATTTGGAGGCCTCGCGGGCAAATACTACGTTCTTAATAGTCTTTTATTTTTAATTTTTTTTGTTTCTTGAGCTTGAACCCCACAACCTATCCAGGCTCTTTGGGACTAGTTTTTTTTTTTTTAAAGGCGAGCTGGGTTTAGGCAGACCCCCACTAGTTATGCAACTATACCATTGGGTTTTGAACCTGCAACCTTCCAACACAAGGTGATGTGCACTAGCTTCTCCTACCAAACAAGTGGAGCTCCCGTCGGTTCTTTGGCACTAGTTAACATGTTTATTGGACAGCGTCCCTGGTCGCCCCAGTGGCAGCAGGCCTGGGAAGAAAAAGGTGCTGACCTCGGGGGTGCCTTTAACTAGCGTACGGGCTTGGATGCCGGTGACCCCACCTGGGGTTTTATCTTGCAAGGGGGCAGACTCATTAAGTGACCAGGTTCTCGACGAGGGTTTCTCGTCGTAAAAAAAAAGGAATACAAACAAGGTCCAGACTGAAGTTGGCTTTCGGTCTTAACTGAAAATGATATGGGTAGGAGAACAATCGGTGTTTTATCATGCTGAGCAATAAAACAATCCTATAAAACTAGCAACACTTTTTTGAAGAATTGCATTTTTTTTCTTGATGAAGTATTGCAGCTTAGACTTAAAAGGTTGACATGATCTAAGGAACTTAAATACATTATTCCAGTTTAGCATTGAGTGCTCCCTCAAGTTTTAGTATTTCGTCATTTAAACAGGATAATATTGGCTACATGTGGATTTTGAACTTCTTGGCTGGGACTCATAAGACAGGTCTTGTTGTCCAGATCTGATCCCATGTGTTCAGCATGGTGGAAATAGTAGGAAATGACCTTTGGATTGTTTTCTTTTTTTTAACATAAAAATACAATTTTTGAAAGGTGAAAATTTAACACATTTTTTTTGAGAGAAAATTATATGTATTGATATGTCTATAAGGCACAATACACGATTATGAGTGTGATGAGGTATCATACCCAAAAATCAAAGATAAACCAAAAACATAAGAAACATAAATCAGAAAATCAGACGCAACACAATAAGGTTCCAGCTCTAGCAAAGAGATCTGTTAGAGCCGATCCATTGAATAGACTGATTCGGCCATTTTTGGCGCTCCTTGCTTGAAAGCTCCAACTTCAATTGTGCAAGCAGATGATCAGGGCTGCTATAAGATTCCCTGAAAATACACTGATTACGCTCGAATTGAACTCTGTTTAGTTTCTGTTCTGAGTTTGTTAATAGGTATAAAAAGGCACTGGGTAAGGGTCACCAATTTGTCTTGTAAACAACAAAAATACCATCCTGAGTGACTGGTGTGGGATCCCTTTAGTCAAGTGTCCTCTTTCCAAGGTGATGATGGTTATGTCGTTCACTCAGTTGAATGAAGCCTGTAGAATCAGCTTTATGTGAATTTGTGTTTTAGTTCTAATAGTTCTGAATATGGTTGTTATGTCGCATAGTGCGGACGTGGATATGGGTGTGTATAGATGGTGCAACATAACAATTTAAAAAAACTTGGGTGTGGGGGTGCAGGTATATGTGTGTGCATTTATGTATTTGTGTATATAATATAAATAAAAGTAGACTTTGTTTGGATTTAACCAAGTCTAATTTTGGACAGAAATGATTTTCACTGCAGTTGACTTCACCTGATACAAAGGAAGCCATGTCTAAGTGTCGCATCCTCATCCGTGTGGGTGCGACACAGGTGCATGGCCTTTTCAGAAGTATCGATGTTACAAAGGTTGTTGCAGACAGAGCTGTAGGGAGGGTGTGCTCATGGTTCTCCTTGCCCCATGCAAGGGCTTCTTTGAAGATGGGTGCTTGCCTATTGGGTGTACATGAAGCTCTTTTCTCAATCTAATAAGTAAATTATTTGCACATGCACGCAGAGAGAGAGAGACAGAGAGAGAGATGAGTCCAAAATATCATACACTAGAATTCCAAATTCAAACTGGGTTTGGAGGGGCCCATTCTAGAAATGAAGTTTTTTTTGACATAAACAAGCAAAATGAGTTTGTAGTAACATACAGCTAAATGCAATCCTTGTTTACGTGAAAGAGTGCTAAACTGTGGCAATTCTCCCGTGACCCATGAGATGGATCACATCACTTGGCCCTAAACCAAGGGTGAGTCCCTCCCTCAAGGCCACAGGTAAATGAACAAACATAGCCTCTAGAAACAAAAGTCTATCTCAGAAACAGGGACCACCTTAATTAGCTGTGAATAGTATAAGGAGTGGACCACCAGTTCCATCTTTGAACAGTGCAGCTGCACTGCGCTTTCGGATTCTGCAGCGATCTTATGCATCGGTACGGGCTCGTGATCATGTTACCTCAGCTTGATTGGCCGGAAAAGAAATTAAGAGATGGAAAAGGATTGCACCATGGTGTCTTCTGGTGGTTTTAGCAGTGATCACATCTGGGTTAGTTTTTTGTCATAGCACAGCCCTATCTTGATCATGATAGAGATTTGCTTCCATATAGTGCACAAATTGCTGTCCTTGAACCATGATCAAGTGCTAATATCACATGAGACCATGAGGGTAGTCAGCATTGTTCATCTGGGGAGGTCCTTGGGGATGACTTGTCAATGGTCCTAGCCCAATCAATTAATGAGGCACTTATGATCCACAATTTCTAGTGCAGCTGGATGGGGTCCCCTACTATATCCTCCTTCCTCTATAGGCTGTCACCTTCTACAATTTAATCACCTTGAGAGAATTTCTTATACCAAATTCAATAAAATTGACATGAAAGATAACACTTGTCAAATCCCCATTGCTTATTGTGGGTTCCACCAACATCCGTTTTGAGTTGCAGGCCTACCCTCCAATGAGGCATGATCAGATTCAAGTTCAATCTCTCTCTAGTCTCTGTCTTACACCAATCCTACCTTCTTTTTGGACTCTTGTGAGAATCTTAATGACTTGGCCAATCAGTAGTCCTCCAGTAGGGTCGCTCTCATCCTCCTTGGATCATAACAAAGCACCAAATTGCCCCCATTGGAGCTAACTCAAAGTATAAATGTTTTTAAAGTAATCATTCAAATTTTCTAAAAAAAAAAAATAATAATAATACAAGTTGCAAGGTTACAAATTGTGGGTGTGGGTATGACGAGGAACTCAATCTGCTTGAGGTTGACAACTGACCTATCCATAAATGGTGTATCCCACAGAACATAAATGGGCAGAAATGCCGGTTTCCTTCTTCCATCAAGCTTGCATACGCATCTGCAAAAGCAAAATTCAGGCCAACCGCCCCCCTCCCCCCCCGCCCTAATTTTTCAGCTTTGGAATTAATAATGATAAAAGGAGAAAACAAGGAAAGAAAAATTAAGACATTACAAATGATATGAAATGTTCGCTGCGAGACTCTCTCTCTCTCTCTCTCTCTCTCTCTTGATGACAAAGTTCTCCACAGAAGCAGGTAATCTCCCTTATGGAGCTCACCAGTGAAAGGCACCCGCACAACCGGTGGGAGTTGAACTTGGGATGAAAGGGTCAGCATATTTTCCCCAAGCATGCTACCACTTGGGCGACCCGGGTGGGTGTTCACTGTTATCCATTGTCATCAACTTAATAACAACTCAGTAATTTCCTTTTCTTTTTCTGTTTTGTGCCAAAAATGGAGAGAAACCATCGGAGATAGTTTCCCGTATGTTGTGGTAATTAAGGGTTGTGCGCAGACCGGGGGTATCTAACTCGCGAACATTCTACAGCTTGAATGCCTTAAGCTGACCCACCTAGCCAGGTGTACTAAGCCCTTGTGCGCAACATCAGTTACTTTAGTTATCAACGTCATGTATCAATATTTTCTTGCCTACGGATTGGAGAAATAAGAGCTTTCTCTTTCAAGTTTCTGTCTTGGTATCACGTTCAAAATGTAAAAGATATGTTGACGATTTTCATCGCTTAGTAATCCGTTACTATTTTTTATATAATGTTGCAAATAAATTCTTATCAACCTAACAAATGAAACTCTCTCTCTCTCTGACCCACAAAATCTGACTCCATCTTAATTCTATGACCCACAGTTGGTGATGAGCTTATCAGTAAAGTATCACGGTTGACTATTGATTTGTTTCCATGGAGGTGTTAATTTATTGTGAGGCAAAGCCAAATTCAACATGCGGTCAGTGCATGTCACAGGCTTAGAAGCGAAGGCCCTCGTGACGCAGCTTCGGGCAATCACAAACACCGAAGGCAAGCCTTTTGAGCGCACAAGAACACACAACACATGCGCACGAACGGAAGCAAGAGTACGCGTATGTCCAAACACAAAGAGAGCAAAGAGACAAGGATGCAAAAAACTTCTTTATAGATACTTGAAAGCAAAGTACAACAAGAGGAGGAGAGAGGGTCCGAATACACGGAGTTCTTAGGCCGTAAGGCCTTGTGGGGCACTCTAGAGTGCCAAAGAAGTATATACATCAGAGCAAAAAGGTGAAAAACATGGCGGTCTGGAACACGCTCCCCCGCCTAAGTTGGTGCCGTCCTCGATGTCAATTGTTCATGGTAGCCTTCTACAAGCTGTTGATGTTGAAACATGCTATTGGCCTTCTCCCAGGTGGCTTCACATTCTGGCAATCCCTTTTACTGCACTAAGTACTTTTTGACTTCCCCTAGATAGTTGTTGGAATGATTGAGGATGATATTTGGATCTCTGCCTGGTACCCTGACTGTTGAAGGAGCTCGTTGCGGGCACGTTGAGGCATGCTCCATTGAGGATCTCCTTCATCTTTGTGGAATGGCTTCAGGTTGCATATGTGGAATACCGGATGCACTTGAAAGTTTGCTGGCAAGTCCAGCCGGTACGCCAAGTTTCCCACACGTTTGATAATGGTGAAGGGACCATCATACTTGCGAATAAGGCCTCGATGGTGGCCTCAAAAGATAGTTGTGCGGTCAGGTAAGAGCTTGGCCAACACTTTGTCTCCAACTCAAAATTCTGATGGGCGACGCTTCTCATCTGCCCATTTCTTCATGCGCTTGGTTGCCTTGTTTAGATATGCCTTCGCCAACTCTGTCTGATCTTGCCAGTTCCTGACAAACTGGTATGCATAAGGTGTTTTTCCACGTCCTCGCGCAGCAAGGGAGTGTGGAGTATGCGGCTGTTGTCCAGTTGTGACTTCAAATGGACTATGGCCGGATGACTCGCTCTTTTGAAGGTTGTAGCAGAATTGAGCCGCATCAAGTAAATCAACCCAATCTCTTTGGTTGGCACTGACAAAGTGCCGCAGGTATTCCTCCAGCATGCCATTTATTCTCTCTGTTCGTCCGTCGGTTTGGGGATGGAAACTTGTGCTGAAATGCAAGTTCGCCCCCATTAAGCGAAACACTTCTCGCCAAAACTTGCTAGTGAAGCGTGCACCATGATCACTGACGATGCTCTCTGGAATTCCTCAATGCTTAATTACGTTCTGCACGAATAACTTTGTAGTATCTGCAGCTGAGCACGTAGCAGGGTGTAAACACCCCAAATTTTTACCCTCATCCAGTGTTTGTCCATTTCATGTGTCATTGCATATCATTGCATGCATTCGGCGTATCATTTCATCACATTGCATAGCATTGCATGCCATTACATCTCATTCTCGAGATCCAGCACTCCTGTTTTCAAAACATTCAATCCAGATTTGAATTTTAAAAGCTTTTATTTCAAAATCAATTTCAAAACCTGGGTTTTTATTCAACACTCTGTCATTTTCCAACCCCAGGACTTTATATTTCGAAATATTTTCTCAAGGAAACAATCTGGATTCATTTCAAATTCAAATTTTAATCGATTTTAATTCACAGATGATACCCATTGAGGTGGTGTCGCTTCTGAATTCCTCTATTCATCAAATTTCTCAAAATTTTGAAAGTTTCAGTCCGATCAAGACTTTGTCTCAGAGTCCTGATCCGGTCAGGGGTCTATTTTGAAGTCTGTTTTACTTCCATTTTCAATCTTTTCCGATTATTTTCAAAATTTAGGTCATTTTACAGAGTCCAGTTAGTTCAGGATTCTATTTTAGAGTTCGGTCGAGTTAGGAGTCTAACCCTGACTGTATTTTCTGACTTATTTCATCATTTCTTGATAAAATCTTTTGAAAATTCTTTTATTTGGCTTTTAAAATCTAAAATCTCAGAGTCCTAAGAGTTCAGGACTCTAACCCGGAGTTCCAGTTCACTTGAGACCCTATTTTCAAAGATCTTGAAATTCAAATATCGATTTTAACCCCTTTTCAAAGCCATTTTCAGTGTTTATTTCAAAATTCTTCAGTTGGCCCACTCAGTTGGCACCATATCTAGAGGGATTCTAATTCAGTTAGAACCCTATGCCATTTCAAAAATTCTAATTTTAAAATTGCTTTTGAAAATCCTTTTGAAAACTCCTTCAATTTCAAGTTTTAAAATCATTTTTTGACAAAAACTCAAGTAGGGCCCACTCGGGGTGGCGCCACATTTGAGAAAGTCAGGGTTAGCTTAGGCTTAGTTGATGTCTTGGTTAGTTTTAGAAGTTTAGAAGAGTCAAAATCTATTTTGAAAACTCATTTTTAAAGTTTGGTTTTTAAATTGTTGTTTTTAAAAGTTTTAGTTAAAACTTTAAAAACCCAATGTGAGAAAACGCCAAGTGGCGCCACATTTGGGGGATTCTTAGGTTTAGTTAGGGGTTAATTAGGGATTAATTAGGATAATTTAGGTCAAGGGCATATAGGTAACTCCACCCAAAAATCGCCCCCCCTTTAGAGTCCAAAATTTTCAAAATTGTCAATTTTTAAACCTAATTTTTTATTATAAATAGATGCATAAGGGGGGTCGATTTTATCATCTCTCTCCTATTGGATTCTTGGAGATTCTCTCTCCTCTTCAGCCCTTCCTCCATTGCAGCAACCTCAAGGTAATTATTTTCTTTAATTTTTAGTTTTTATTTAATGTTTTTCATTGTTTTAAGCATGATTTAGCCATTGGCACCATCATCTTCATGGATTAAACCATGGATTCAACCTCAAGAACCATCAAGAATCAGCAAGAACGATCCAAGAAGGTGATCTAACCCTGTTTTGGGTGATTTACAGGGATTTTAATCCATTAGAATTAATTTTAATATGATTCTTTACATTATTAACCAATAAAATATATGATTTACCCTTTTTAATGGGTTAAATCTATGTTTTAAAGGTGATATCAAATTCCAGCCATTGATTCCCTGTTTTTATTTTATTTTCATGGTTTATTCATGTTTGTTTTACGTTCTATAGCATAGAAATAAGTTTTATTTATTGTTTTATGGTTTATTTTATTTATTTACATTAGTTAATGCATGGTTTTTCAAGTTTCTTAAATTTCTGTGTGTTTTAGGTTTAGAACAGTAAAGATAATGTTATTTCGGATTGAAGTTATCATTGTTTATTTCTGATTTTTTTATATGTGGTGAATGCATGAGTTATTGAGTTACTGTAGAAAAATCAGAGGTTTTGGATCTCGGGAACCCTGTCAAAAAAATCAGACATCAAATTGGGTTTTTAAAGCTTTAAAATCGTGGTTAAAATCAAGAAGGTAACTTGCTGTGATGATATTTCTCTCATCTTATATCCGATTTTAGATCTGTAAAGTGCTATGGATTCACATTGAGTAGATCTGTCTGATGTGAAATTTTCAGATTTTTTTTATCACTGTTTAGTATTTTTCCCCTTTTAGAGAATCCGTTTTTAAATTTAAAACTCGTTAGGGTTTACCAAAACCCTAATCAGACTTGTGTTAGTCATAAATCTCAAACCACAGATCCGATTCTAGATCTATAAAAAGTGAGTATTGTTATTTTCTTGTCTATTGTTCACCACTAAAATTTCAGAGATTTTTGTTTAGGATTGCTATTTATTTCTGTATTTTCAATCTGGAATAGCTGTTTTAATCCCTGTTAAGAGTGATATATTTTAGCTCAGATTGCCGGAAGGGTTTCTCCCTAACCGGAGATAATTTTTCCGATCTGTAAATTGGAAAATCTCTGTTTTTATTCTTAGTTAGTCTCTGTAAAATTTCATAAATTTTAATGGAGATTTGACCCCTGGTTCAGGTCTTGGACTGAGACCGGTTGGTGAATTAGGTCAAAAATAGCATATTTTTAGGGTTTAATGCAATTTTCGGATTAATTTAATGTCAAAAAAATTATTTTTATAATTCCAATTCAACATTAGGGTTATAACAAGTGCAGGTACCAATTTTTATGGATTTTGGAATCCATTTGATGGATGAATTAAGCAAATTGCAAAACCGGGTTCCTGAAAGATCAAAAAACACTGCTAAAATCACAGTTTTTGTGATATTATTGGATTTTCGTGCATAAGCATATATTTTTAGGGTTTAATAATGTTCATAATCATATTAGGATGCTTTAGGTTTAATTTTGTGCTCATTTGATTTCATTTAGTGCATAAAACCTAAGTTTTTACCAAAATCTATTTCTAAAAACCCTGATTTCAAGGCTATAGTCTTGCTATCAGGGGCAATTTGGTCATTTGACCTAAATTTCGAAATCCCTAACCCTAATTTCATATTTTTAATCATGTCATAGCATATTTGGTTTGAGTTTATTCCATTCAAATTTCAAAACTTGCATTTTATCAAAATATCTTTCTAAAAACCCTAATTTCAAGGCCATAGTCTTGTTATTAGGGGTATTTTGGTCATTTTGACCCCAATTTCGAAATTTCATATTTTACTTTTATTATTTCTTCATACTTTATCACTTTTGATTTAAGGGAATCATGGCAAAAAGGCTTATATCTAGCAAAATCCAACAATTTCCTGATATTGTTGGATAAATCTAGAAAAGCCAACATATATTCATTAACCAAGTTTTCTAGTTTTGCAGGTACATTGAAGACTTTATTTTTCATGTATTTAAATTTTAATAGTGATGTAATTTGTAATTAAACTTTGGAATAAGAATTTACATTTCCTGCTTAGCTTAGGCAGCATTGCATATAGTTTATTTTTTTATAATGTTAATGTGTGATGGATGATGATTCATGCATATTTTTACAAATTCACCATGGTCTACACGAATGTCACATGCACTAGCTTTTATGAAGTTTATAAACTTGGTGGAATTTGTATTTATGGCCATAGTCAGAATATGAATGATACCCAGATTTATGATCTTCACATTAGCCACATTCAGCCTACACTCTTAGGCTAACTTCAAAATGCACTGCATTTCTCAAAATACAAAAAAAGTATTTCTCAATTCCTCAAATCCATATTCATTCATTTCATGCATTTGCCAATTCCAATCCAAATTCTAAGTCAAGGAAATTGAATTCCTCAAAATCTCCTAAGTCTTATAGCAAAATCGATTTTCCCAAAGGCATTGAATTTCAAAGAATATTTCAAGTATTTCCCAAGTTCCAAATTCAAATTTTATAAGTCAGAATTTCAATTTCCAAGTTTGAATTCAGAGAAACCAAGTCTCTCAGAGTCGATTTTCACTAAATGTCAAGGATTTCTCAAAATCGATTTTTATTTCTCTCAGAAGTATATTTCAAATCCCAATTCACGATTTTCCATGTGATACCTATTCTAAATATTTCAATCATTCAAAGCAAACATCATGTTTTCAAAATGTGCATTTTCTGAAAATTCATAGCACATGCCTGATTCTATGTGCATTTAGAAATTAGAATATGATTTAGACAAGTTGAATAGAGCAGAGCATAAGATTGATCCTTGGTTCAATTACCCCTGTTAAAGGTGGCAGGAACGGTTGAACCTCGTACCGACAGGCGAGTCCCATTCTACGGAATTTTCCCGCATTTTAAAACGGAGGCGAGTTATTTTCAAAAACTTTTCAAAGGTCAGTTTGATTTGCAAAAGTAAAAATTTTGCGATGATAACACAGGGGCAGACATGAAGATAGCGTACTTCGAGAACCCATCAACAACCACATAAATCAAACTGTAACCTTGTGCTTTCGGCAAGCTTACAATGAAGTCCATGGTTATGCACTCCCATGGACGACTAAGAACAGGTAGGGGCTCCAGTAGTCCACCGGGTCTCTGATTGATGGGCTTGTTTTGTTGGTAGATCAAGCAAGTTCGCACATAAGGATCTACGTCATCGCGCATCTGCAGCTAGTAGAATGCACGTTCCAACAATGTCAAGGTCCTTTGTTGTCCTGGGTGGCCTGCCCAAGTAGTATCAAGGCACTCGTGCATCAAGCACCTCCTCAAGGTATCTTGTCGCAGAATATATAGACGATCGCTCGCAGTGCAGAGCAAACCATCCTCTAGCCAGAATCTCCGCGTCTTTACTTCCTTCACCAATGTGATCAATTGTTGAGCTATTGGGTCACTTTTTGAAGCTTTGCATACTTGTTCAAGAAGATCGCTCGTCGGTTGGCTCACACTGTCATCTCAGGTGAGCAAAGCTGCAAGTTTCGCCTTTCGACTCAAGGCGTTGACCACAACATTGGTCCTGCCTGGTTTATACTCGAGGACCATATCGAATTCTGCCAAGAAATCCTGCCAACGCGCTTGCCTTGGACTCAGCTTCTTATGAGTTTGGAAATAGCTTGTCACAACATTGTCAGTGCGCACAACGAATTGTGACCCCAAAAGATAGTGTCTCCATGTGCGGAGACAATGCACGACCGCCAACATCTCGCGCTCGTGCGCCGTGTATCGACGTTCAGCATCGTTCAACTTCCTGCTTTCAAATGCGATAGGATGTCCTTCTTGGAGCAACACTCCACCAATAGCAAAGTCAGACGCATCGGTTTGCACTTCAAATGGTTGCCGAAAGTCAGGCAACTTCAGCATTGGCTCCTCTGTCAAGGCATGTTTTAACCCATCAAAAGCCTTCTGGCAGACATCAGACCATAACCATAGTCTGTCTTTCTTCATCAGATCTGTGAGCGCAGCCACAATCTGAGAGTATCACTTGATGAAGCGTCAGTAATAATTTGTAAGCCCCAAGAAGGAGCGCAACTCAAGAACCTTAGAGGGCGGTTCCCATGCTTGAATAGCTTCAATCTTCTTATGATCCATTTTGAGAGTGCCTCCTCCCACAATATGCCCCAAAAAATGGACTTTCTTCTGGCCGAATAGGCACTTCTCTCGCTTGACATATAACTTGTGGTCCTTCAGAGTCTGAAACACAATCCGAAGGTACTGAACATGTTGCTCCATCGAGTCACTATACACCACTATGTCATCCAAGTACACGACGACAAACTTGTCAAGGTGCGGGTAGAAGATCTTATTCATTAAGGTCGAAAAGGTAGCGGGCGCGTTCGTCAAGCCAAAGGGCATGACCAGGAATTCGAACGCCCCATATCGCATTACACAGGTAGTTTTTGGCTCATCCCCTTCTGCAACTCTGACTTGCCAGTAGCCAGATCTTAAATCCAACTTAGAGAAGACCTTAGCCTTTCCAAGTTGATCAAACAAGTCCGCGATCAAAGGAAGCAGGTACTTATTCTTCACCATCATTTTGTTCAGTGCCCTATAGTCGACGCACAACCGCTTCGACCCATCATGTTTTGCTTGAAAGAGCACGGGAGCTCCAAAGGGAGCTTTGGATGGTTGGATGATTCCTGCTTCGAGCATATCATCCAATTGTCTGCGTAATTTCTGTAGCTCAGGAATCGCCATGTGATAAGGAGCCATTGTCGGTGGCCGTGCACTCGGTATTAATTCAATCTGATGATCTACCTCACACCTCTGAGGTAGCTTCTTCGACATCTCGACAGGCATAACATCGCCAAACTCCTTCAATATTGGTGCTAAGGCCTCTGGGACATCTGCGGCTTCTTCTGCCTCATTCGTAGTGCGGATTGTGACAACAAAAGTCTCGTCATCACTTTTCATGCCTCTTTTCAACTGGAGCGCAGACACCAAGCGCTCGCAGAGCTTTCCCGCCATCGCAATAACCATGTAGAGCTCACTCTCACTATCAAAGCTAACAACATTGAGGTGGGGCATCGGCACTGCCTTGTTGCTTCTCAAAAAATTCATCCTGAGGATGACTTTAAAATCATCCATAGGTGCGACTGATAACGTGATCCTTCCTGACCAGTTATTGTAAGCCCCACTGTTTTTCTGAAGAATTTTAAATGATATATACTTCATTATTGGAAAATTCCTTGTTCCAGCGAGCAATACTCGTAAATTTGGCAATTATCGCTTTCTGAGGTTCTGACTCGCGTAGATTTGCTCTACGAGGCGATTCGGGGCAAACCGCGACGGATTCAACCTCAATATTTGTAGAGTATATGCATATTGTGTTCACATGAGTTCGCTCCGGATTTGGAGTTTAAACAAGAGCAATATCTCGTTATTTCATGAATTTTGGCGAGATAGGGGTATATCGGTAATTACGAGTCATACCGAGGCCCAATTTCGCCGTAATTGAGAAATTAAATATACTTTATGAAAGTTTAAACCTTAAGTTAAAAAATGTAATTTAAAATCTTGATTTTTAAATTAGTTTAGATTAGTTCTTTTTAATACTTATTATATTGAGATTTTACAAAAGGAAAGAAATGAAGTAAATTGCAAAATCCTCAAAACCTAGAAGAGGGTTTTTGAAAACATTTTTACAAAGGGTAGGTATGTGTATTTAGAAAAGTTTGGCATGGGCTCCACCTCAGCCCATGTCTCCTTTAAAGGCTTATGAAAAAGCATATTTACAAAAAACCACTTTTCAAAATGGAGATTTTGAAAAGTTGGAAAATTTTCAACAAGAGGCCTTGAAAAGGCATTTTTAAAGGTGGGGTGGGCTCAGCCCATGTTTTGGGGAATAGGCTGGGCACCCCTTAGGGGGTAGCCCTTACCTTTTTTCAAAAAAAAATATATAATAAAAAAAAAGGAATGGGAGGGGCGATTTTTGTGGTTTGACCTTGACCTTGAGAGGTCAAGGCCAACCACTCCCCTTTGATTAAGGGGAGTGGTTGGAAGGTACCAAGTACCTTACACACACACACACCCCATAGGGCCTTGGTGACTAGGGTGGGGCGTGGGAGGAGGAGACCACCCATCTCCCCTCCTTCACTCCCCACCACCCACTTCCCCCCCCCCCCCCCCCTTTTTTTAAGCAAGGGAAGGGAAGAGAGAGAGGGTCGACACGCTCTCTCTCCTTCCACTCTTCTCCTTCTTCCTCTTCTACACTCCCTCCTTCCCCCTTGGTGCTGCTACTCAGCTGGGCCAATGATGTCTTCTTTATAATCGTTGTAATTTTGAAAAGATTTTTAAATGAAAAACATGTGAAAACCAGACATCAAATAATAAAAACCGATTCTCACTAGTGGATGAGACCGGGTCGAACTCAGGGAACGGGGAATATTTCGTATTCAAGTACACAAATCTAAACTAACCTTTATTGCCGAATTATTGAAATGTAAAATGTTCAAGAAAAGTAAAAACAACTAACTATTACAACAAATGAATACCCTTCGCAGAGGGCGTAAAGTGCAATATTTACAAACCCAATTAAATTCCTAATTCTAAACTAAAAAGTAAAAAGAAGCTTTATTCTTCGTACTTCGTGTCACGTAATCGCTTCCGCTCCAGTCTTGTGCTATCCTGCACAATTCAAAGGAACACGAGCAACACAAGAGAAATATAGAAACTAAAACTATACTAAACTAGATAAATGCTAATTACAAAAACAATTATGCAAGAAGAACTAAGTATCTACTAATGGAACAGTAATTAAATCTTCTAATTATAATGCAAATCATCACTAACTAACTACTGAGCTAATATCTAACAACTTATTTAACTAATAGCATTACTCCAATTTCAGTGTTACACAGGGTTGATTAAACTGTTACACAAATTCGGTAGACAATGAATCAATTTCAGACAGCATATTCAACAACATTGAAATCCTCTGGAGCTTCAGCAAATCAATCTCTTGTATTAGGTAAATCAACACTTAATTGATCAGAAAATTTAATATCCAGCAACCGTGTAGCAATTCGTTCAGAAAAATTTTCTAAAAAAAACAGATATAGCCTTCAAACGGCTGTCAAAGAACATTCTTTTTTTTCTTGAAATCAATGAAGATACAATGCTCCCATTGTTTTTATCAAAAAGCAATAGATCACTGCTTCAACAGTCAGTTGCTATCAATATTCATATCGGATTCAGATATCCGATTGACTATAAATTTTTTTTTCAAAAATACCTGCTGGAATTTCAAATAGCCAAAACAAAAATTACACTAGAAACTTCCAACAGCCACCAGAGTTACTGGAACTCAAAAATCTAAAGAAACAATAAACCGTGAACTGAATTTCACGGTGGTTCAAGAATGAAATTCCTGTTTCTTCTTTGCGTGCAGTGAATCAGAAGATTTCAATCGGCTGGACTGTATCCATCTCTCTTATTGCTACAGAAAATTAATCCAGCCCTCTGATTGCTACAGAAAATTAATCCAGCCGATGGACTTTGGACAAAACAATCGCCGAATGTTCAATTGATTCAGATCATTGCCGGAAAACATTAATCAACAGTTGATCAACATTCATATAGTTGATTATTGGAGATTAATCACTCTAAAGTTCACAAATCTTCATTTAAACCAGACATTACATAATTTTGACAGACTAAAATTAATCAAATTCCAGCAATCAAGCACCGGAAGGTTCATTCATGCTCAGCTTCACTCGCCGGAATTCCTCTTCCATTCGTGACTATCAACAAAGTTCTGAATAGAAAATTTGTCTTCTTCTAATGTTGATTCAGATTGTCATCATACGGACATTACTCCAGCAAATTCCGATCAAAATTTTAATCAAAAATTGATGCAAGAAGTTATCAAAAATTATTCATCAGAAACACTATTCTGGTAGATCCCTGTCCATTGCCGGAACTTCTCTTCAGACATTTTTTTTTCTTTTTATGTTTTCTTGTTTTTTTTTTATATTTTCCACATCAAAATTCAAACCTTAGATTGAAATTCAGAAAGAAGAAGAAGAAGAAGAAGAAGAAGGAGAAGAAGAAGTTGCTGAACACTCACTGTGACTTTAGAGGGGTTAGAAAAGAGTTGATCCCCTCCGGTACACCATCGCCGGATTGAAGAAGTCTCCACCTGAAAATAGAAGAGAGAAATAGGGAGAAGGAGAAGAAGGAGAGAAGAATGAGGTGGAGGGGAAGGGTTAGGAAAAAGGGAGAGATGCACAGGAGAGAGACGAATGGAATTTTTTTCGTTTTTGGGTTTTTAAAACCATTCAAACCGGTTCACCGGTTTGTAACAGTTTTTATTTTGAAATGCAAACCGGTTAAACCGGTTTGTGTTTATTTTTTCAATTTTCAAAATCAAAAACTATGTACCAGTTTATATTAAAGTTTTCAAAAATTTAAAAACAAAACTTATTTATGAAGAAACTCAAAAACTATTCTAACTATTTATATTTATATTTAATTTTTTCTTTTCTAAAAAAACAAACACTTAAAATAAATATAAAACTATTTTTCTCCATTTTTTATTTTTTTATTTTTATTTTTAATAAAAAATAAAACCAAACTACTATGACTATAACAAAAACTCAAATATGCATAAAAATGTAAAATAAAACTATTTTTCATGCATTTTCTATTTTTAACTCATTTTAGCACATTTACTCGAAAACTAACATAAAATTGGGTTTTTGAAACATTTTCTCATGAAATCATGCATATTTTTAAATGAAATATCCCTAAAATATATGCATGATCAGCCAACCTAGCACAAGGTGAGCCTCTCCTTCCTTCTTCATTTTTTTTAAGCTTTGGTTTCAAAAAAATTTTGGTGTGTATGCTTGTTTTTCGTTGTAGTGTTAGAACGCCCCCTCCCCTTGGGGGATGGTGCTAGGCAACGTCCATGGCTGGGCCTTTGCACGCCCAGCCCAAGCCATTTGATGGCCTGGCTGAGCCCACGGCTGGTGAACTGGGCCGTTGTAGGCCTTGAGATGAGCCCCGGACTGACCCAAAGTTGGTCAGTCCGGCTCTTCCTCATGGCAGGGTTGGCTGCAGCGTGTGCTGCAGCCCACGGTTGGCTTGGGTGGTCTGGGCCACACTGGACCCAGACCTACCCGAGGTGGACCCACCTAGGGGTGAGCCCACCACGGGTGAGCCACCAGGGGTGAACCCCCCCCCCCCCCTTCTTTCCTTGGTTAGCCCAAGCGCACCACCCGGGTGCCTTAGCACCCGGGGGTCTGGGTTTGAGATTTGACCTGCGGGGTCAAGGGCTACAGCCCTGGTTCGAGCCACCACTTGGCTCGGACCAGGGGCCTGTATGGGCTCCTTTTTTCTTGTGGTTTGCCCTGGCCAATGCCATTGGCAAGCCGGAGGCCTGGTGCGCATGGCACCCGGGCCACCTCCTTGGC
This sequence comes from Nuphar pumila, assembly GCF_984573655.1. Taxonomy (NCBI): domain Eukaryota; kingdom Viridiplantae; phylum Streptophyta; class Magnoliopsida; order Nymphaeales; family Nymphaeaceae; genus Nuphar; species Nuphar pumila. The sequence continues at coordinate 56,375,341 of NC_143250.1, read as the reverse complement.
GCAACCACTTAGTGGGTGCACCAGGTGGGTGCGGCCTGGCTCAGCCCATGGATGGGCTGAGCCAGATGCTACAGACCTAGGGTTTGTAGCAGGCAGCTGACACCCCCCCCCCCCTTGGACCGGTTGGCTGCTGTACAGCTGGGGGGGCGGGTGCTTAGAGCACCCGGGGCTTGGTGCTGGGCGCACCACTTAGTGGTGCGCTGGCCCCTTTGTGGGCCTGGTCTGGACCCACGGCTGGGTCAGACCAGGCGTAGCCTGCCCCCAGCAACCTCTGTTGCTGGGGTAGTGGAGCTTGTTACGACAATGAAGCCATACATGATACTTCAAGTACAAGGTTTTGATGATGAGCAAGTGGAATCAACTGCATTTCAGCTAAGGCTATGAAGAAATTGAAGAATTGAGTGAAGAATCTTTAAAGACTAGTGTGCAAATGTTTATTTCATTAAAAGTCTTAGATTCTTGTAAGAGCCTTACTTAGAGTGCATATTTAGGTTGCATTTCACCTTAAAAGTCTTTAGAAAAACTTTTCTAAAAAGAACCCTCATGAAAATCTTTTTTGAAAACTCTTTTCTTAAATTTTCATGTTTATTAGTCGACCAATAGACTTACCAGTCGACTAATCCTTTCGCGCCATATTTTCTAAAAAGTCATTTTTGTCAAATTAGTCGACCGATGGTTTTATCAGTCGACTGAACAGAACATGTGTTTTCTGAAAATTTAGCAGCAGTCGACTAATGCTTTTTATCAGTCGACCAAACAGAATGTTTGTTTTTCAGAAGATTTTAGCAGCAGTCGACTAAAAGGTTTTTCAGTCTACTGATGATATTATCAGTCGACTAACTTTTCTCAAGTCGACTAAGTTTCAAAAGTTCAGATTTTCAAACGGCTCGATTAACAGATCAGTCGACCGACGATAACGGTCAGTCTACTAATAACTAACTATTAGTCTGACTAACTGATGTTTCAGTCGACTAATTTTGTCGTTTTCCTGAAACTTCAAAAAGGCGTGTCTTTTCATTTTTCAAACATTTTGATCGTTCAAAATGGGCAGTTTTGACACCCTTTCATACTCTCAACGTATGGAAAAATTTAACTATAAATATGAGTGCATTGTACACTCAAAAACAACAAGAATTCAATCGATTTGAATCATTTACTTATTGCTTTTCACTCCTATTCATTCAAGTATTTGTTTTCACACTCACGTGATATTTTCACTTCAGTTTTTCACTCAAATCACTTTGAGAGATAGTGAATTCGTGAGTAGAGTATTTCAACAACCTCAAAAGCCAATTGCATCTCATTTGCATTCAAAAGGAAGGCTCATAGGTTGTTTTGTAAGTTGTTATTTCTTTTCTGTAAAAAGGACTCCTTGGTTTAAAGGAGTTGTTTGCTTTCAGTAGGGTTGTTACTGAAAGTGGGACCAGTTATGGTCTGTGTGATCTTGTAGTTTACAAGGTTGATAGTGGATAATCTCAAGCGGGTTTTGCTTGGGGACTGGATGTAGGTTGGGTTAGACCGAACCAGGGTAAAATCTTGTGTTCTTTGTGTGTTTGCTTTGAGATTTGCAAAATCATTCTATATTCCGTAGAAAATTTTAAAAGTACTATTCAACCCCCCTCTAGTGCTCGTTGCCTCGATCCTAGTGCACTTTCATTTGGTATCAGAGCACAGGTTTGCTATTACTTTGATTTGACCATCATCTAGCATGGCAACTACAACATCTCAGCACAAAGAAGGAAGCTCATCTGTTCGTCCTCCTCTCTTCGACGGAACAAACTATGGATACTGGAAAGTAAGAATGACAATATTCTTGCAATCCATGGATCTCGATATCTGGAGAGTTGTTTCTGAAAAGTACCAAACTCCATCAACTGATTTTAGCCGATGGACCGATGATGAAAAGAAGACTGCTTCACTGAATGCCAAAGCCATGAATGCATTATATTGTGGCGTTGACAAGGTAGAATTCAATCTCATCTCTCAATGCTCTACAGTAAATGAAATTTGGCATACTCTTCTAGTAACTCATGAAGGTACGTCAAAGGTAAAGGAATCTAAAATTGCTTCTTTAGTTCATAAATTTGAATTGTTCAAAATGAAGCAAAATGAATCTATATCGGACATGGTAACTAGAATGACCGATATAACTAACACTTTGAAATCCCTTGGAAAAGAATATTCACAAGTGGATTTAGTCAGAAAGATTCTAAGGTGTTTAACTCCTTAATGAGAGAGAAAAACCACTGCTATTGAAGAAGCAAATGATCTCAACACTCTCACTCTTGAAGACTTAGTTGGTAACCTAATGGCATATGAGGTCCAACTTCAAGACAGACAAAAAGAAGAGCCTAAGAAGAAATCTCTTGCTTTTAAGGCTACTTCTGACTCAGAAAATTCAGAAGAAGATGAAGATAAAGATATTGCCCTCATCACAAGGCAATTCAGAAGATTCATCAAAAAGGGAAGATTTTAAAGAAAGGTAAAGAAAGCAGATTCTTTCATTCCCAATGAAGTCAAGTGCTTTAACTGCAAAAAGGCAGGACATATCAAGAAAGATTGTCTTCTTCTCAAAATCAAGCCCAAGGACCAATTTAAGAAGAAAAAGGCATTTCAAGCATGTTGGGATGATAGTGACTCCTCTTCCGATGAAGAATCAAATGAAGAAGTCGCCAACATGTGTTTTGTAGCAAAAGAAGATTTGGTAAGTCAATTTGACTATGATGAGTTATTTGAAGCATTTAATGATTTATATGCTAAATTTAAGAGTCTTAGTTCTAAAAATAAAGAGTTAAAAACTGAAAATTTAACTCTTGACTCAAAATAAAGTGTTACTTCAAGAAATAGAAGATCTCAAGAAGGAAAATTCTTGCCAAGCACTTGAGATAAAAGAAATTGGAGTTAGAACCAATCTCTTACAAAAAGAAATATCTAGTCTTAAAGAAAAGTCAAATGATCTTCTTTCTATAGTGACCAAATTCACAAATGGTCAAGAGAATCTAGAAAAACTTCTTGGTTCTCAAAGATGCTCGGTTAATAAAACCGGATTGGGATATAGCTTCTTTGATACTCAAAATAGACCAAACTATGTGGTGAAAAATCAAAGACATTATTCTCAACCTTTTGTTCATAGAACTAAACTTTCTAGTTCTAATAGAAATGCAACTAGATATGATTATTCTAGACATGTTTATTCTAAATCCTTTTATAGAAAGAATATTTATTATCAAAGGAAACCAAAATCCAAATGGATATGGGTTCCTAAGACTAACTCTCATGGACCCGAAAATAGAAAGGGGTCAAATGCTCTGTTTTCTGATTTTGTTGTAGGTACACAACATAAGGAGCAAATGGATATTGGACAGCGGCTGTTCCAAACATATGACTGGAAGGCCGGAGTTATTTTCCACCCTCCAAAATAAGGATGGAGGAACCGTCACCTTTGGTGACAATAACAAGGGAAAAGTGATAGGTATTAGTAATATTGGTAATCCAAAATTTCCCTTAATAGAAAATGTTCTTTTAGTAGATGTGTGAACACCCCAAATTTTTCAAAATTTTATAAAAATAACCCTTTTGCCCCTGACTCTATTTTCTGAGAAGATCGAAATGATTTCAAAGCAAATTTCAATTATTCTTCAGATTTCCTGGATTAAAATTCACGTTGATATGTTCAAAATCAATTCTGGATCTGAATCCAGTGCTTTAAAACCATATTTCTTCAAAATCCGGATCAAAACCCATTTCTGAAGAAATTTTCTCAAAATGGCTTTTAAATTCTCAGAAAATTTTCCTTTTATAAATATTTTTACAAAAAACACAAAAAAAATAGTTTTAAATTTTTGTTTTTTCGTGAATTTTAGGATTTTTATTCTAAAAATACAAAAAATTGAAAAATAAACCAAAGACCAAAAAAATTGGGAAAAATTACAAGAAAGCAAAGGATTCTTAAGCCTTTTAACAAAAAAAAAACTCATTTCCCGACCATTTTTGCAAAAATTTCTTAAAAGGAGTCCTCTTATTGGAAAATGAGAAATTTTATAACGGAATCCTCCCGCGCCTTCTTCCTTCTCCTCTCCATCGTTCGATCTACAACCGCATACCTTCATCTCCACCCTCAATTCTCAACTGATCTTCCTCTTCTCGAATTTTCCATTCTCCCTTTAAGAAGAGGCGAGCTCCTGTCTTCAGACATCCATTTTTTACATCCGGCATCCATTATCTTCCTGGAGGTCGACTCTTCCTTCCTTCAGATCCATCTCTTACCATCCATCAATTACATATCTTACAAACCCATGAGCTTCATCCAGCTTTCCATCGATACCTCTTCTGATCGATGCTTCCTCTGAGGGAAATATCCATTATAACCCACCTTCATTAACCTTTCTACAGAAATTTTGCTTCTCATCCATTAATAGACATCTTTTCCATCCCAAGGCATCGAAGGCTCTTCCTGCTAATCCATCATCAACTCCACCCCAGGAGGAGAGCTGGATGTAGCAACTTTTCTTCGGCTTCGCTGAAAGATCCATTGCCGATACCCATCCCTCACCTGATCGGGGAAGTCTCGGCTAATCCCCCATCCGTTGTTGTTCGTTGATATCCATTATCAAAGTCCCTGCAATATCGAGAAGAAGAGCATCTCCGCAAAACATTTACTCTGCAGTCATCTGAAAGATATCTGAATCCCCTGCAGAGCTGCAAGTAAGTAACCGATCTCTCTGGTTCTCCATAGATTTTCTTCCTCCTTTATTATTTTTTTATTATTACCATTTTTTTTTAGCAAAATGTTGCGGTCGATCTGCATATAGCAGGATCGCCCCCATCCCTTGCAATAGTAGAATGGAATTTTATAATTCCAACACTTTTTTTTTGGTTTTTGTTTTACTTCTTTCGTTTGTTAAACAATTTATTTTGGCTCAAGATATCGGATTCAGTGATGTTGATTCTCAGCTTTTGCCTCCATCTTTTTCACGGGTTTTGGATTTTCTGTGGTCTTATAATCTCTACCTTTGACATTTAACTTGCTTTTGCTTTTTATTAGTCATTTTATGTTGTTGACATCGTGATTGTGGACGCTTACATTACCTGTTATCGGCATTGCCATCCAATCGCAGGCCTGCAAGTTTCTTAACTTCGGGTCTGCGTTAAAATCAGATCTCCATGACACTAGCATACTTGAATTACACTAATCTGATTGCTACGAAGATATCTTACCTGAATATCATGTTCCTAAGATCAATCACTCATCTGGATGAATGATCTGGTGATGTCATCTTGCAATCGTTGTAAATTTTGAAAAGATTTTTATATGAAAAGCATGTGAAAACCAGACATCAAATAATAAAAACCGGTTCTCACTAGTGGATGAGACCGGGTCAAACTCAGGGAACGGGAATATTTTGTATTCAAGCACACAATTCTAAACTAATCTTTATTGCTGAATTATAGAAATGTAAAATGTTCAGAAAAGTAAAAACCACTAGCTATTACAACAAATGAATACCCTTCGCAGAGGGCGTAAAGTGCAATATTTACAAACCCAGAATTAAATTCCTAATTCTAACTGAAAAGTAAAAACAATCTTCTATCTTTATGTACTTCGTGTCAAAGATGCGCTTTAGCTCCACTTCTGTGCAATCCTGCACAAATCAAGAGAAACACGAGCAGTACAAAATAAAAGAATAAAACTATACTAAAAAAATATTTATAAAATCTAAATGACACTTCAAATTAAAAATGATTACTAACTACTAATTGACATGAAATAAAATGCTAATTATACTGAAATCTAATTAAATCTAACTACTAACTAATTGATGAACTGACAACTAACTATTGGTAGATTAAACTGAAATCTACAAGTTAATGAACTAATACTCAACAATTAAAACTCAGCAAAACTCAAATTTTCTCCAGCTAACACTTAATAACAACATGCAATGACACTCATTGAAAATCAATAGTGAAATTCATAGAAAATACACTATGAAACTTAGCATTTCATGCATTTGATATGTACTGGATTTACACAACATTATAATTCACAGATATTTCAAACATCTACTGAAATTTTTACTCCAATCTCAACACTCTTCAATCAATACAAAATTGCTAAAAATTATTTTCAAGACTGTTGGATTTCACTCAACTTCAATTGCCGAAAGACTTTTGCCAGAAAACATTGATTATTAGTAAAGTTCAGACAGCTTACGCACGATGGAATCAATTGGAAATCAACCAGGCAATTACAAGAATTCCCTTTATCATGATCGATGATCAAAAGATTACTTGCCAGAAAACAGTAAAAGCACGGTGATTACAGATCAGACACTTGCCGGAAAAACAATCACTTACCGATATTCCAACCAGCAACAGAGATCAAATGTTTAGTAACTTTAACGAACGACGATAAAAAAAAACAGTAACAGCCATCAGAGATCAGTAAAACACGACACTCAATTGAATTTTAAACAATCGATCACCGAAAAACAATCAATCAGTCATCAGAAAAACAGTAAAACTGATTCAAAAATCAGTATCTCTCTGGCTAAAGCAGGGGATTCTGATAGGAGAATATCAGATATTAGTAAACACAATTCAAATTTTTGGATGACAGAAGACACAGTGATTTCCAAAGAGATCAGACCTTCACCGGAAATCTACTCATCAACATCGTTCAGAAAAATTTTGGCGGAGATTCAGCCGATTGCTGGAGCTACTTTGGTCAACAATCCGATATTTTCAAATTGAAGTTCAAACAATTTAAACCAGGAATCAATTGAAGATACTCGATCCAGACATCTAATCGTTCAAACTCAAGCAATCAAGCACCGGAAAACTCATTCAGGCTGGACTTCACTCGCCGGAAGTCAGATTTCAGTCATGACGATCAACAGAATTTTGAAAACAATTTGTCTACTTCTGATATTGATTCAGATAATCAATATACAGAAATTACTCCATCAGATCCAGATCAAGATTTTGATCAAGAATTACTGCAAGTATTTATCAAAACGATTCCTCAGAACAAATATTTCGGAAGATCCCTGTTGATCGTCGGAATTCCTTTGCAGACATTTTTTTCTTTTCTTTTATGTTTTCTTGTTTTTTTTTTTATATTTTCCACATCAATATTCAAACCTTATGATTCAGAAAGAATTAAACCGAAGAAGAAGAAGAAGTAGATGACTTACCAGGAATTGAAGGAGGAGGTGGCTTCCACTTCAGGCACCGCAATCGACGGGAGTTTTCTTGCCACCGGATGAGGATCGGCTGCTGGAAGAAGAAGAAGAAGAAGAAGAAGTGAGATGAAGAAATCCGGCAACTAAGAGAAAGGGGGTAAAGAAAGAAAATCAGAAGGAGAAGAGGAAATTTTTGGCGCACAAAATGAAAAGCACCGATCGATTCTGTTTTTTTGGGTTTTTAAAAGGGTTCAAACCGGTTGGAACCAGTTTGTAACAGCAAGTATTCAGTTTCAAAACTTCCAAACCGGTTCCAGCCAGTTTGGTTTTCAATTTTCTTCTTTTTACAAACCGGTTCCAACCGGTTTGTATTATAATTTTTTTAGTTTTCCATTATTTTCAAAAATTACAAACCACAAAATGGTTTGTTTTTATTATTATTTTTTTTTTATTTTTTTCAAAAGTAAAGAAAACCGTATGAATCGGTTTATTATGAAAATTTTCAAAAACAAAACTATTTATAAAAGAAATTTCAAAAACTAATCTACTATATATTTTTTTTTTCTTTTAATAACAACTAAAACCAACTACAAAAACTAAAATAGGCATAAGAATGTAAAGTAAAACTATTTTTCATGCATTTTCTAATTTTAAATCATTTTAGCACATTTACTCAAAAACTAACATAAAATTGGGTTTTTGAAACATTATTTTATAAAATCATGCATATTTAAATGTTAATAAACCCTGAATTATATGCATGATCAAATACCCCCATGCTTATGTTTTGCTAGTCCTCGAGCAAACTAGAAAAATGCAAGAAATCAAACTATCACCTAACTCACTTTCGTAGGAATCACGGTTGCATTTAGCTCATGCAACAAGCCCTTTCACACCCTGAGTTACCCCAGTGGACGAGTAAGGTCTCGTGAGGGTTTGCAGTGATGCTACCCACAAACATCTCTGTCATGTATGCATAATATTACACATCCTCATAATCAGTAGGTAATCAAAGACTTTATTTTTACAAATATTTCCTATTATTTCAAAATCAAAATATAATTAGAGTCTTTTATATACCACCATAGAAAAAGAATTTCTTTCACTTTTCTAAATATCACAATTATTTATGTTTTATTCTTAGAAAATCCAATAAAAACATATTATTTTTTACTTATCCTCACTCATATGTTTTCTGCACAGGTTTTCTCAATCACACTTCTAAGCACTGAACTTTTCTTTCTTTTTAAGCTCTTTTCCACATTTTTTTTTTTTCTTTTCACGCTTTTTCTTTTTGCGCACTTATTTTTCTCATATAGCTTGCGTGTGGTCTGCTTTTATGCCTTGTGCAATGTCAATATCTTCTATACTTTTTCATACCAAAAAGATATCAACTAAGACATAAAAGTGACTTCCTTCATTCACCCTTATAACATGAGAGTCAAACATTTCAACTTGTATCTGTTCCCAGTTACTTAGGATCACGAAGTTTTCCACTCTCCCTATGCAAATGGACTTAAAAGTTTCAACTTACATCTAAGTTCCATCTACTAAGGATTGTGAAATTATCCAAACAACCTAATGCATGCTTTTTCTCACTTTTTTAGCTCATTTTTATGCTTTTGTTCATTTGCTTAGTTTTTCAAAATACAACTGTGCATATTCATATTTATGATTCAAAATAAACTCTAACATGTATCTATCATCATTTCCTCGAAATCCACATAAACAACCATAATTTTTAGATCTATGTCAGAAAAAATTTCATGGGGCTTAAAAATCCTCTAAAAACATCAGATTTGAAATAACATTCATATAAGTTCAAACTCTTTCTTTAAAAATCTACTTTTCATGAGAGATGTGTAAACATGTGCAAGAACGTAGACAAAAATATTCTGGTGAGCTACTACACCCTCCCCCATGCTTGAATTACACTGTCCCAGTGGCATTCCCCCATGCTTATGTGAAACTAAGTGAATGCCCATGAGATAAAATCAATGAGGGAAAGAAAGTAAACTCAATGAAATCTAAAATGTGAACATATGCCTACCATGATTATGGTTTATGAATTATGCACATGAACTATATGAAAGTACTCTTAAAAAAATTGTTTTTCTATGAATATTTACAAAATTTTTAAAATATATACAAACATGTGTGAGTCCTAAACTTCTAAAAGATCAACATCCTCAATGTCTTGTCCTGTCACAATATCTTAGATATAAGGCTTTAGCCGTTGCCCATTTACTTTAAAAATAGCACCCGTACGAGGGTCAACAAGATCTATCGCTCCATATGGAAACACCCTATGCACAACAAATGGACCATTCCATCTTGACTTCAACTTACCTGGAAAAAGATGAAGACGTGAATGATAAAGCCATACCTTTTGCCCAGGCTCGAACTGTTTCCTAACAATATATCGATCATGAAAATGCTTAGTTCGAGCTTTGTAAATCTTTGCACTCTCATAGGCTTCATTACGCAATTCCTCTAGCTCACTCAACTGTAATTTTCTCTCGACTCCAGCTTGGGTCATGTTGAAATTGAATTTTTTTATAGCCCAATATGCTCTATGTTCTAACTCAACCGGAAGATGGCAAGGTTTCCCGAAAACTAATCGAAATGGTGACATACCAATTGGGGTCTTGAAAGCAGTCCTATAAGCCCACAAGGCATCATCAAGGCGCTGAGACCAATCCTTGCGGTCTGGTCTGACTGTCTTTTTAAGAATCCTCTTTATCTCCCTGTTAGATACCTCAACTTGGCCACTGGTTTGTGGGTGGTAAGGTGTAGCAATCCGATGATGCACAGAATATTTCCTAAGTAAGGAAGCTACCTGCACATTACGAAAATGCGTACCACCATCACTGATGATCGCTCTAGGAACTCCGAACCGACTAAAAATGTTGTGTTTGATAAACCGAAGCACCTCTTTATGATCATTGGTCCGGGTGGCCACAGCCTCGACCCATTTTGAAACATAATCAGCCGCCACTAAAATATATGTAAATCCAAATGATGGCGGAAAAGGACCCATGAAATCAATGCCCCAAACATCAAAAATTTCCACAATCAGAATAGGTAAAAGAGGCATCATGTCGCGCTTGGTAATGCGACCTGTTTGCTGACATCGCAAACACTTCCTACAGAATTCGTGAGCATCTCTATGAAGTGTGGGCCACCAAAATCCAGACTGAAGGACCTTTGCAGCGGTCTTCCGACTAGAAAAATGACCTCCACAAGCTAAAGAATGATAAAATGATAAAATGGAATGATACTCTTCTTCAGGCACACATCTCCGAATCATCTAGTCCAGGCATGATCTAAATAATTCTGGTTCCTCCCAAAAATAATGTTTCAATTGCGCAAAAAATCTATCTTTTTCATTCCGGTTCCAGTGCGTAGGATACTCTCTAGTAACCAGAAAATTTACAATATCCACGAACCAAGGTAAACGCTTGACATGAAATAATTGCTCATCCGGAAAAGAATCAACAATCTGTCCTTGATCAATAGATGAATCTATAGTCAGTCTAGACAGATGATCTGCTACAAGATTCTTATATCCACTCTTATCTCGAATCTTAATATCAAATTCTTGTAACAGAAGAATCCAACGAATGAGACGCGGTTTAGCATCCTTTTTACTCATCAAATATCTCAATGCAGCATGATCTGAGTAAATGATAACTTTGGAGCCTAACAAATATGATCGAAACTTCTCAAGTGCAAATACAACAGCTAATAACTCCTTCTCAGTGGTAGTATAATGCATTTGTGTGTCAGAAAGAGTCCTACTAGCATAATGAATAACATGAGATCGTTTCTCAATTTTCTGTCCTAAAATAGCTCCAACCGCATAATCTGAAGCGTCACACATAATCTCAAAAGGCACTGACCACTCAGGAGATCTGACAATAGGAGCAGTGGTCAATGCTTCCTTTAGGGCTAAAAATGCCTTCAGACAGGCATCATCAAACACAAACGACTGATCTTTCGACAACAGGTTACACAACGGTCTAGAAATCTGACTAAAATCCTTAATGAACCGTCTATAGAAACCTGCATGCCCTAAAAATGAACGCACTTGCCTCACAGAGGTCGGTGGAGCTAATTTGACAATGGTCTCCACTTTGGCCTTATCGACCTCAATACCATTCTCAGACACAATATGTCCAAGAACAATCCCCTGCTGTACCATGAAATTACTCTTTTCCCAACTCAACACTAGATTTGTCTCCCTACAGCGCTGAAGTACACGAGATAATTTTTGGAGACAATTATCAAAAGAAGAGCCATAAACCGAGAAATCGTCCATGAAAATCTCAAGGACATCATCTATCATGTCAGAGAAAATCGCCATCATACATCTCTGAAATGTAGCCAGGGCATTACAAAGCCCAAACGGCATCCTCCTATACGCAAATGTACCATAGGGACATGTAAATGTCGTCTTATCCTGATCCTCGGGATGAACGGCCACCTGGTTATATCCGAAATATCCATCTAAAAAGCAATAATATTGCTGGCCTGCAAGTCTTTCTAAAATTTGGTCGATGAACGGTAACGAGAAATGATCTTTCCTAGTTGCACTGTTCAACTTCCTATAGTCAATACATACTCGCCATCCCGTAGTAATCCTCATGGGAATGCTCTCTCCTTTCTCATTCTTTTCCACAGTGAGCCCAGACTTTTTGGGAACAACCTGGGTAGGACTCACCCACTGACTATCGGAGATAGGATAAATAATCCCAGCATCTAACAATTTAACTATTTCCTTCTTCACCACTTCTTTCATGTGAGGATTTAATCTCCTTTGTGATTCTCTTGAAGGTTTAGCTCCCTCATCCATAATAATCCGATGCATACAAAAGGAGGGGTCAATCCCCTTTAAATCCGCCACAGACCATCCAATAGCTTCCTTGTGCTCATGCAAAACCTGTAACAACTGATGCTCCTGTGAATCTGTCATGTTTGCAGAAATAATAACTGGGAGAGTCTGCTCTTTTCCTAAAAAGACATACTTGAGTGAAGCTGGTAAAGGCTTCAACTCCAACTCTGGGGGACTCTCTATCGATGGCTTTGCAGGCTTCTCAGCTAATTCTGGAAGTGGTTCAGGATGCCAAATCCCACTGACATTATCTGCCTCACTATCTATCATATCAAGGCAATCCTCTTTGAATGATTCATCAATCTCCTCTTGAGGTGGATCACTCAACAACCAATCATGTTCAGCTTCTATAATATCTTGAATGATATCAACCTCAAAAGAAGCTTCTTCAGTATCAGACTCCATCGATGCACAAAAAATGTTCATCCTCATTTTCCTATTTCCAAATGAAACATTCATTTCACCAGTGCGGCAATTAATGCACGCATTGGCGGTAGCTAGGAAAGGGCGACCAAGAATAATAGGAGTCTGTCTGATGCTATCAACTCCCTCCATATCTAATATCACGAAGTCGACAGGGAAATAACAATCCTCCACCTTGACTAACACATCTTCAAGTATCCCTCTCGGGACCTTAATCGATCTATCCGCTAATTGAAGCGTCATAGGTGTGGATTTCATCTCTTTCAATCCAAATTTGTCATAGAAGAAACCCGGCAAAATGTTAACACTTGCCCCAAGGTCAAGCAAAGCACGCTCAACAGTAATGTTTCCTATGACACATGATATGATAGGGGTCCCTGGGTCCTTAAGTTTGGGTGGAGTCTGGTGTTGCAATACTGCACTGATCTGCTCCGTCAAATATATTTTCTTCTGCGCATGGGACCTCAACTTCCTTTTCTGCGTACAAAGCTCTTTGAGAAACTTTGCATATGCAGGGACTTGCTGGATGGCATCTAGTAAGGGAAGGTTTATATGGACGTGCTTGAATATCTCAAGCATCTCTTGCATGTTTACTCCCGACTTACCTAATGCTCTCAGTTTCTCTAACGCCTCAGGAAAGGGGGCTTTAGGAATATGGGTTGTGGAAGGCTCAAATGGAAGAACCTTCTCGCTTTCCTGAGGTACAACATTAGGGACAGGCTGCTTCTTACTTATCTTCTCTCTTTCTTCTGCAGCCTCCCTCGAATGGTACTGCTTCCCACTTCTAAGGGTTACTACTGCCTGAGCTTGCTCTTGATGTGTATCTGTCATATGCAAACTCTGCAGAGGTTCTTTACCCCTAGGGTTAACTATAGGCTGACTAGGCAATGCTCCCTCAGTTCTCCTGCTAAGTGCTTCAGCGACCTGCCCCATTTGAGTTTCTAATTTTGAAATTGACTGGGTATGTGAGCTCAAATTCGCCTTAATATCTGAAAATGCTTGTAGCATTTTGTCCTCGAAGGACTGACTATGTGAAGGCTCCTGAAAATGGATTTGATTATACGCAGGTTGGGTTGAAGGATCATTGGATCTGTGAAATCCAGGAGTATAACCACCTTGCCTGGATTGATTCTGGGAAGGGTTAGGAGCTTGGGCTTGTGAGTTACGCCATGAGAAATTTGGATGGTTTCGCCAGCCCGGGTTGTAAGTATTGGCAAATGGATTGGGTGCGGGCCTAGCGAAGTTTTGAGCCATCTGAGCATGCTCTTGGACAAACTCAGGATACTGTGGCGCAGCTGGACACTGGAGAACATTGTGTGCAGGACTCGCACACAACGCACACACCTGCATGGCAGGAGAGGGACCCAACAACAATTGATCTAATTTCTGGGACAGTTGGTCTACCTTGTTGCTCAACTCAAGGTTCATCCCTATTTCGAAAATACCTGCCTTCTTAGCACTATCCTGTACAGGTGTAACTCTATCAGACCGTGAAGCTGTCGCGTGGTGCATCGAATTCTCACTTAATGTCTCAAAGAGCAACCACGCTTCATCCTCACTCTTGAGCATGAAAGTGCCCCCACATGCGGCATCAACCATTTGACGATTCTTCTCAGTAAGACCGTCATAGAAATATTGCACCAGTTGCCATCGAGGCACCTGGTGGTGGGGACACTTGCGGAGAAGATCCTTCATCCTCTCCCAAGTCTCATGAAACAGTTCCCCCTCTATTTGCGTAAAACTGGTGATGGCTTTTCGATACTGATTCGTCTTACCGATTGGGAAATATGTTTTTAAAAATTCTCTTTGCATATGTTCCCACGTGGTAATTCTAACTGTATCTAATGCCTTCAGCCAGTGTTTGGCTTTATCTTTCAGAGAGAAGGGAAACAAGGTCAACCTCATAGCATCATCTCCAAAATTGTTTATTCTCACTGTAGAACAAATCTCTAAGAATTCGTCGAGATGACGATATGGGTCTTCATTGCTAAGGCCATAAAATGAGGGTAGCATTTGGATTACACTGGCCTTAATCTCAAACTGATTTGCTCCTACATCAGGTCTTGTGATGCAGGAGGCGGGAGTATAGGTGTTAGGCATGAAGTACTCCCTAAGGGGACGAGTAATCTGCTGATTCTCAGCCATGGTTGCAGATCTTTGGGCTCTCCTAATAAGGGACTCGGGGTCCTCAATCGGCTCTACCAGCTCAGGGTCAAGTGAGTGTCGCCCTTGCATACACCTTGTAGTAGACTGGTGTAGCTCACGTCCTATCTTTGGGTTTTCTACCTAACTAACGCACTAAGCGGCCAAACCACGCAAACCACAAAGCGAGTAAACTAAAAACAACAAAAACTAAACAAACACCATGCAGTTACACATAACAGAGATTATGCAAAGAAATATAAAATCTATGTGTACGGTACCAATCGTACACAGTCACCTCTAAGGGAATCCTAATAGGTGGGCTGTGCAGAAAAGTAAGCTCTTCTCTAAGATATGCACATACGTGGTTCTAAACCTAAATGCAAAGCAAACACTAGGCAATAAAGTGAATACTAATATTACGCCGTTCCCCGGCAACGGCGCCAAAAATTTGATGTCTTCTTGCAATCGTTGTAAATTTTGAAAAGATTTTTATATGAAAAGCATGTGAAAACCAGACATCAAATAATAAAAACCGGTTCTCACTAGTGGATGAGACCGGGTCGAACTTAGGGAACGGGAATATTTTGTATTCAAGCACACAATTCTAAACTAATCTTTATTGCTGAATTATAGAAATGTAAAATGTTCAGAAAAGTAAAAACCACTAGCTATTACAACAAATGAATACCCTTCGCAGAGGGCATAAAGTGCAATATTTACAAACCCAGAATTAAATTCCTAATTCTAACTGAAAAGTAAAAACAATCTTCTATCTTTATGTACTTCGTGTCAAAGATGCGCTTTAGCTCCACTTCTGTGCAATCCTGCACAAATCAAGAGAAACACGAGCAGTACAAAATAAAAGAATAAAACTATACTAAAAAAATATTTATAAAATCTAAATGACACTTCAAATTAAAAATGATTACTAACTACTAATTGACATGAAATAAAATGCTAATTATACTGAAATCTAATTAAATCTAACTACTAACTAATTGATGAACTGACAACTAACTATTGGTAGATTAAACTGAAATCTACAAGTTAATGAACTAATACTCAACAATTAAAACTCAGCAAAACTCAAATTTTCTCCAGCTAACACTTAATAACAACATGCAATGACACTCATTGAAAATCAATAGTGAAATTCATAGAAAATACACTATGAAACTTAGCATTTCATGCATTTGATATGTACTGGATTTACACAACATTATAATTCACAGATATTTCAAACATCTACTGAAATTTTTACTCCAATCTCAACACTCTTCAATCAATACAAAATTGCTAAAAATTATTTTCAAGACTGCTGGATTTCACTCAACTTCAATTGTCGGAAGACTTTTGCCAGAAAACATTGATTATTAGTAAAGTTCAAACAGCTTACGCACGATGGAATCAATTGGAAATCAACCAGGCAATTACAAGAATTCCCTTTATCATGATCGATGATCAAAAGATTACTTGCCAGAAAACAGTAAAAGCACGGTGATTACAGATCAGACACTTGCCGGAAAAACAATCACTTACCGATATTCCAACCAGCAACAGAGATCAAATGTTTAGTAACTTCAACGAACGACGATAAAAAAAAACAGTAACAGCCATCAGAGATCAGTAAAACACGACACTCAATTGAATTTTAAACAATCGATCACCGAAAAACAATCAATCAGTCATCAGAAAAACAGTAAAACTGATTCAAAAATCAGTATCTCTCTGGCTAAAGCAGGGGATTCTGATAGGAGAATATCAGATATTAGTAAACACAATTCAAATTTTTGGATGACAGAAGACACAGTGATTTCCAAAGAGATCAGACCTTCACCGGAAATCTACTCATCAACATCGTTCAGAAAAATTTTGGCGGAGATTCAGCCGATTGCTGGAGCTACTTTGGTCAACAATCCGATATTGTCAAATTGAAGTTCAAACAATTTAAACCAGGAATCAATTGAAGATACTCGATCGAGACATCTAATCGTTTAAACTCAAGCAATCAAGCACCGGAAAACTCATTCAGGCTGGACTTCACTCGCCAGAAGTCAGATTTCAGTCATGACGATCAACAGAATTTTGAAAACAATTTGTCTACTTCTGATATTGATTCAGATAATCAATATACAGAAATTACTTCATCAGATCCAGATCAAGATTTTGATCAAGAATTACTGCAAGTATTTATCAAAACGATTCCTCAGAACAAATATTTCGGAAGATCCCTGTTGATCGTCGGAATTCCTTTGCAGACATTTTTTTCTTTTCTTTTATGTTTTCTTGTTTTTTTTTTATATTTTCCACATCAATATTCAAACCTTATGATTCAGAAAGAATTAAACCGAAGAAGAAGAAGAAGAAGAAGAAGAAGTAGATGACTTACCAGGAATTGAAGGAGGAGGTGGCTTCCACTTCAGGCACCGCAATCGACGGGAGTTTTCTTGCCACCGGATGAGGATCGGCTGCTGGAAGAAGAAGAAGAAGAAGAAGAAGAAGAAGAAGAAGAAGAAGAAGAAGCGAGATGAAGAAATCCGGCAACTAAGAGAAAGGGGGTAAAGAAAGAAAATCAGAAGGAGAAGAGGAAATTTTTGGCGCATAAAATGAAAAGCACCGATCGATTCTGTTTTTTTGGGTTTTTAAATGGGTTCAAACCGGTTGGAACCGGTTTGTAACAGCAAGTATTCAGTTTCAAAACTTCCAAACCGGTTCCAGCCGGTTTGGTTTTCAATTTTCTTCTTTTTACAAACCGGTTCCAACCGGTTTGTATTATAATTTTTTTAGTTTTCCATTAATTTCAAAAATTACAAACCACAAAATGGTTTGTTTTTATTATTATTATTTTTTTTTATTTTTTTCAAAAGTAAAGAAAACCGTATGAATCGGTTTATTATGAAAATTTTCAAAAACAAAACTATTTATAAAAGAAATTTCAAAAACTAATCTACTATATATATTTTTTTCTTTTAATAACAACTAAAACCAACTACAAAAACTAAAATAGGCATAAGAATGTAAAGTAAAACTATTTTTCATGCATTTTCTAATTTTAAATCATTTTAGCACATTTACTCAAAAACTAACATAAAATTGGGTTTTTGAAACATTATTTTATAAAATCATGCATATTTAAATGTTAATAAACCCTGAATTATATGCATGATCATCTGGTAATGTCCTATCTCTTCCAGGATTCTTCATTCTTGAATTTATTGTTTGGGTTGAAATATGCAGGCTCGTCTTCAGCCATACTAGTTTGGTTCAGTATATGTTCATTGTTTTCCCTTTCTTTGAAGAATATGTTCAAAATCAGGACTGAGGATTGATCCTCTGCTGAAAGTGCTCGTGGTAACTTGTTTACTGAAATTCAAAATTAGGTATTGCCTAGTAGTTAAAATAAGCTTCAAAACCTCACCTGAAACCATCACCTCCTCTGTCAGGATGTCTCCAATGAATTTATCAAAATTAGGATATGTTTTGGAACCAGTTTTAAATTCAGGTTCAATTAAGAGTGGTTTTCTTTCGTTTGTTTTCGTTTCTTTAAATATCATTCTCTGTTTTATACTGTATATCTAACATCATAGAGGGCGATGTTCATAAAGTTGGATTTCATTGCTGTATTTTGTGAATATAATTTACATTGTGTTTCATGCAAAGAATTTTAGATCGAATCTTGCTCGATATGTCAATTGAAAGGTTTGAACCAATTGGTTGGTGAGAGTCTTCAAAAACCAAAGTGTTCATTCACATCTCGTTCCTCCACCTGGAGCATCTGCAATTCCATGGTACCTATTATTTGTTAATACATGACAATCAAAAGGGGCAACTGAGAAGATAACTGTGGTTTGACAGGAATAAGTATCACTTTTGGGCCAAACAACTGTCAATCGTTGTGCATTAATTCAATCCTTGATGAAGGAGATGAGTGCCACCACAACACTCATCTCCTTAATATTGTCTTCTAAAGAAGATGATGCTCAAAATGGTCATGATGTTGGTCACTTCCCTAATGCCACTAATCTCAATGAGATAAGGGACCTCTTATAAGGCCCATTGTCGAAGCATCCAATTCCCTACATGGAGCAGACGGGTAGACCACCCACCGGAAAATTTGAAAATCACATTCCAGGCTTCAAGGTCTAACTTATTTATGTAGGTTGATCACTTAGATACTCTTAAGAAGATAGTTGGAGTACCTGTGAGAACTGTTAGCTGGTAAGTATCGAACTCTGATTCACTTTTCTTTTTTTTTATACCTCTTTCTTTTGTTATTTCTTCCCTTTGCTTTAGCATGTATGGTTGCACTGTGAAGGGTATATCGATGTGTTTCTGTTTAACACATAGAATCAAGGTTTGAATATCCATGAAAACATTGTGCTTGTATCCTTCATTACACTCCCCTTTC